>NW_026016912.1:0-48915 GCF_020379485.1 Brassica napus | reverse complement strand
AGTTTCCCAGTTTGGAATAGGACAGCTTCTGTCGTTCCAATCAAACCAGGATGAAATACTTTGTAAGAAGCTTGATTGGATACATAAGTGTTGGATAATCACCAGGAAGTTGAATAAATCTCATAGGAGTTGGGAGAAGAAGTTATCCACTTTCTAATCAGGTGATTCCAGTTTCCCAGTTGGGAATAGGACAGCTTCTTGTCGTTCCATCAAACAGGATGAATCACTTTGTAAGAAGCTTGATTTGGATACATAAAATGTGGAGAATCACCAGGAAGTTGAATAAATCTTCATAAGGAGTTGGGGGAACAAGTTATCCCACTTTCTAATCAGGTGATTCCAGTTCCCAGTTTGGGAATAGGACAGCTTCTCTTCGTCCAATCAAACCAGGATGAATCACCTTGTAAGAAGCTTGATTTGGATACATAAAGTGGTGGAGAATCACCAGGAAGTTGAAAAAATCTCATAGGAGTTGGGATGAAGAAGTTATCCCACTTTCTAATCAGGTGATTCCAGTTTCCCAGTTTGGAATAGGACAGCTTCTTCGTCGTTCCAATCAACCAGGATGAATCACTTTGTAAGAAGCTTGATTTGGATACATAAAATGGTGGAGAATCACCAGGAAGTTGAATAAATCTCATAGGAGTTGGGATGAAGAAGTTATCCCACTTTCTAATCAGGTGATTCCAGTTTCCCAGTTTGGGAATAGGACAGCTTCTTCGTCGTTCCAATCAAGCCAGGATGAATCACTTTGTAAGAAGCTTGATTTGGATACATAAAGTGTTGGAGAATCACCAGGAAGTTGAATAAATCTCATAGGAGTTGGGATGAAGAAGTTATCCCACTTTCTAATCAGGTGATTCCAGTTTCCCAGTTTGGGAATAGGACAGCTTCTTCGTCGTTCCAATCAAACCAGGATGAATCACTTTGTAAGAAGCTTGATTTGGATACATAAAGTGTTGGAGAATCACCAGGAAGTTGAATAAATCTCATAGGAGTTGGATGAAGAAGTTATCCCACTTTCTAATCAGGTGATTCCAGTTTCCCAGTTTGGGAATAGGACAGCTTCTTCGTCGTTCCAATCAAACCAGGATGAATCACTTTGTAAGAAGCTTGATTTGGATACATAAAGTGTGGAGAATCACCAGGAAGTTGAATAAATCTCATAGGAGTTGGGATGAAGAAGTTATCCCACTTTCTAATCAGGTGATTCCAGTTTCCCAGTTTGGGAATAGGACAGCTTCTTCGTCGTTCCAATCAAACCAGGATGAATCACTTTGTAAGAAGCTTGATTTGGATACATAAAGTGGTGGAGAATCACCAGGAAGTTGAATAAATCTCATAGGAGTTGGGATGAAGAAGTTATCCCACTTTCTAATCAGGTGATTCCAGTTTCCCAGTTTGGGAATAGGACAGCTTCTTCGTCGTTCCAATCAAACCAGGATGAATCACTTTGTAAGAAGCTTGATTTGGATACATAAAATGGTGGAGAATCACCAGGAAGTTGAATAAATCTCATAGGAGTTGGGATGAGAAGTTATCCCACTTTCTAATCAGGTGATTCCAGTTTCCCAGTTTGGGAATAGGACAGCTTCTTCGTCGTTCCAATCAAACCAGGATGAATCACTTTGTAAGAAGCTTGATTTGGATACATAAGTGGTGGAGAATCACCAGGAAGTTGAATAAATCTCATAGGAGTTGGGATGAAGAAGTTATCCCACTTTCTAATCAGGTGATTCCAGTTTCCAGTTGGGAATAGGACAGTTCTTCGTCGTTCCAATCAAACCAGGATGAATCACTTTGTAAGAAGCTTGATTTGGATACATAAAGTGGTGGAGAATCACCAGGAAGTTGAATAAATCTCATAGGAGTTGGGATGAAGAAGTTATCCCACTTTCTAATCAGGTGATTCCAGTTTCCCAGTTGGGAATAGGACAGCTTCTTCGTCGTTCCAATCAAACCAGGATGAATCACTTTGTAAGAAGCTTGATTTGGATACATAAAGTGTTGGAGAATCACCAGGAAGTTGAATAAATCTCATAGGAGTTGGGATGAAGAAGTTATCCCACTTTCTAATCAGGTGATTCCAGTTTCCCAGTTTGGGAATAGGACAGCTTCTTCGTCGTTCCAATCAAACCAGGATGAATCACTTTGTAAGAAGCTTGATTTGGATACATAAAGTGTTGGAGAATCACCAGGAAGTTGAATAAATCTCATAGGAGTTGGGATGAAGAAGTTATCCCACTTTCTAATCAGGTGATTCCAGTTTCCCAGTTTGGGAATAGGACAGCTTCTTCGTCGTTCCAATCAAACCAGGATGAATCACTTTGTAAGAAGCTTGATTTGGATACATAAAAGTGGTGGAGAATCACCAGGAAGTTGAATAAATCTCATAGGAGTTGGGATGAAGAAGTTATCCCACTTCTAATCAGGTGATTCCAGTTTCCCAGTTTGGGAATAGGACAGCTTCTTCGTCGTTCCAATCAAACCAGGATGAATCACTTTGTAAGAAGCTTGATTTGGATACATAAAGTGGTGGAGAATCACCAGGAAGTTGAATAAATCTCATAGGAGTTGGGATGAAGAAGTTATCCCACTTTCTAATCAGGTGATTCCAGTTCCCAGTTGGGAATAGGACAGCTTCTTCGTCGTTCCAATCAAACCAGGATGAATCACTTTGTAAGAAGCTTGATTTGGATACATAAAATGGTGGAGAATCACCAGGAAGTTGAATAAATCTCATAGGAGTTGGGATGAAGAAGTTATCCCACTTTCTAATCAGGTGATTCCAGTTTCCCAGTTTGGGAATAGGACAGCTTCTTCGTCGTTCCAATCAAACCAGGATGAATCACTTTGTAAGAAGCTTGATTTGGATACATAAAGTGTTGGAGAATCACCAGGAAGTTGAATAAATCTCATAGGAGTTGGGATGAAGAAGTTATCCCACTTTCTAATCAGGTGATTCCAGTTTCCCAGTTTGGGAATAGGACAGCTTCTTCGTCGTTCCAATCAAACCAGGATGAATCACTTTGTAAGAAGCTTGATTTGGATACATAAAGTGGTGGAGAAACACCAGGAAGTTGAATAAATCTCATAGGAGTTGGGATGAAGAAGTTATCCCACTTTCTAATCAGGTGATTCCAGTTTCCCAGTTTGGGAATAGGACAGCTTCTTCGTCGTTCCAATCAAACCAGGATGAATCACTTTGTAAGAAGCTTGATTTGGATACATAAAGTGTTGGAGAATCACCAGGAAGTTGAATAAATCTCATAGGAGTTGGGATGAAGAAGTTATCCCACTTTCTAATCAGGTGATTCCAGTTTCCCAGTTTGGGAATAGGACAGCTTCTTCGTCGTTCCAATCAAACCAGGATGAATCACTTGTAAGAAGCTTGATTTGGATACATAAAGTGTTGGAGAATCACCAGGAAGTTGAATAAATCTCATAGGAGTTGGGATGAAGAAGTTATCCCACTTTCTAATCAGGTGATTCCAGTTTCCCAGTTTGGGAATAGGACAGCTTCTTCGTCGTTCCAATCAAACCAGGATGAATCACTTTGTAAGAAGCTTGATTTGGATACATAAAATGGTGGAGAATCACCAGGAAGTTGAATAAATCTCATAGGAGTTGGGGTGAAGAAGTTATCCCACTTTCTAATCAGGTGATTCCAGTTTCCAGTTTGGGAATAGGACAGCTTCTTCTTCGTTCCAATCAAACCAGGATGAATCACTTGTAAGAAGCTTGATTTGGATACATAAAGTGTTGGAGAATCACCAGGAAGTTGAATAAATCTCATAGGAGTTGGGATGAAGAAGTTATCCCACTTTCTAATCAGGTGATTCCAGTTTCCCAGTTTGGGAATATGACAGCTTCTTCGTCGTTCCAATCAAACCAGGATGAATCACTTTGTAAGAAGCTTGATTTGGATACATAAATGGTGGAGAATCACCAGGAAGTTGAATAAATCTCATAGGAGTTGGGATGAAGAAGTTATCCCACTTTCTAATCAGGTGATTCCAGTTTCCCAGTTTGGGAATAGGACAGCTTCTTCTTCGTTCCAATCAAGCCAGGATGAATCACTTTGTAAGAAGCTTGATTTGGATACATAAAATGGTGGAGAAACACCAGGAAGTTGAATAAATCTCATAGGAGTTGGGATGAAGAAGTTATCCCACTTTCTAATCAGGTGATTCCAGTTTCCCAGTTTGGGAATAGGACAGCTTCTTCGTCGTTCCAATCAAACCAGGATGAATCACCTTGTAAGAAGCTTGATTTGGATACATAAAGTATTGGAGAATCACCAGGAAGTTGAATAAATCTCATAGGAGTTGGGATGCAGAAGTTATCCCACTTTCTAATCAGGTGATTCCAGTTTCCCAGTTTGGGAATAGGACAGCTTCTTCGTCGTTCCAATCAAACCAGGATGAATCACTTTGTAAGAAGCTTGATTTGGATACATAAAGTGTTGGAGAATCACCAGGAAGTTGAATAAATCTCATAGGAGTTGGGATGAAGAAGTTATCCCACTTTCTAATCAGGTGATTCCAGTTTCCCAGTTTGGGAATAGGACAGCTTCTTCGTCGTTCCAATCAAACCAGGATGAATAACTTTGTAAGAAGCTTGATTTGGATACATAAAGTGTTGGATAATCACCAGGAAGTTGAATAAATCTCATAGGAGTTGGGATGAAGAAGTTATCCCACTTTCTAATCAGGTGATTCCAGTTTCCCAGTTTAGGAATAGGACAGCTTCTTCGTCGTTCCAATCAAGCCAGGATGAATCACCTTGTAAGAAGCTTGATTTGGATACATAAAGTATTGGAGAATCACCAGGAAGTTGAATAAATCTCATAGGAGTTGGGATGCAGAAGTTATCCCACTTTCTAATCAGGTGATTCCAGTTCTCAGTTTGGGAATAGGACAGCTTCTTCGTCGTTCCAATCAAACCAGGATGAATCACTTTGTAAGAAGCTTGATTTGGATACATAAAGTGTTGGAGAATCACCAGGAAGTTGAATAAATCTCATAGGAGTTGGGATGAAGAAGTTATCCCACTTTCTAATCAGGTGATTCCAGTTTCCCAGTTTGGGAATAGGACAGCTTCTTCGTCGTTCCAATCAAACCAGGATGAATTACTTTGTAAGAAGCTTGATTTGGATACATAAAGTGTTGGAGAATCACCAGGAAGTTGAATAAATCTCATAGGAGTTGGGATGAAGAAGTTATCCCGCTTTCTAATCAGGTGATTCCAGTTTCCCAATTTGGGAATAGGATAGCTTCTTCGTCGTTCCTGTTGAACTGAAGAGAAGATGGAGCTTGTACAATGATAGGGCAAGCTCTAGAAGATGTCTAGAAGAGTTCAATCAAGCTTCAGAAGTGTTCTGAAGAAGTTATCTTGTGAAGATAAGTCTAGGAAAGACTTAGACTGATCATGTGAGGGCTTTGGAGGAGTTACAGAGAAGATGGAAGTGTGGTGCAAAGATAGGGCCAAGTCCAGGAGGGACTTAGAAGAGTATTTGGGCGAGTGTGCAAACTTAGGGACTGGCTGTACGGACCGTACGGATCCGTACGGACCGAGACATCCCGAAAGTTCACCAGTCAACCATTTGAGCACATTTGAAGTTGGTGCAAAAATAGGGCACTGGTGAAACTCTTAAGAGAAGAAGACAAAGGAGAGGCTGGCGAGTGACAGGCTGGAAAGGAGAGTCTCTTGCTGTAAAGTAAAAGCAAAAGGAGACCATGTATCTAGCAAAAGAAGTGGGCAGATTCATGGGAGCCTTTAGCTAGCCAATAAGGAGCCAGCCTTCCCTTGACCAGATTCAAATGGACCAATTATCCATCAGGAACAGCACAGCCACGACCAAGACCATCTGTCCATCTCATCCATTCATTTAAATTCAAGTTATAACAGCCCTTAGATTTAGGTTTATGATTGCAAGTTGTAAAGAGCATATATAAGCTCATAAGTGATGTTTTGTAACTCTTAAGTGAGTAAGGGGGTTTCCCTTCTCCTTCTCTAATCTGAAACACTTTCTTAGTCTCTCTAGTCTCTCATCCTGAATCTCTATACACGTTCTCAGTCTTGTTACTAATCTCTTAAACACTTAGACACACAAACACTCATCAAACTTCTTTCTCTCAAATCGCTTCCAAGCTCTCTCTCTTTACCCATTTGGGTTTCATACACACATACAACCTGAGTACTCTTAAATCTCATATGGTATCAGAGCCAGGTTCATTAGAACTTGGTTCCAGCTTCCGCTAAGCTCAAAGCTCACTCCCATGCCATTTCCAAACCAAGAAGAAGCTTCATGGTCATTTGGCTGTTCAACCTCTTCAAGAAGAAGGTGTGCTCATCAATGGCGTCCAGAAGCTGTTCTTGGTCGTTCTCCACTCTCTCATGGTCGTCCTGAAGAAAGAAGGCCATTGGAAGCATGTCCAAGCCATTCCCATTCACTGTCCAAGAAGAAAGGTGAAAGCTTTCAACTTGTACCTGGTATGGCGACTCAAAAATGAAGAGAGGAGGTGTCTTAGGCATGGTGGGTTCAAGAGAAAGGTCCATGAAAGAAGGAGATGTAGGAGTTGACACCAACAGCTCGGATCTTCCCATGTACTAAGGAGTTTCAAGGAACTAACACTAGTTCCTTGGCTGTAAGGAAATCTCTTTCTCTTGTATAAAGCTTGAGTGTATGAACAGGTTGTGATGTTGTGATGTGATTGAAAACCTGAGGATTGTTTAAAAGATTGCTAAAAATGAAGTTGCTTTAGAATCTGTCCCAGGATACTTTAAGAGTCTTGTTTGGGTATTGAAATTGTTTAGTATGCTTAGCTCCGGTTCATAGTGATGCTTGTTGTGATTAATTAAATCTGCTTGCATACATGGAGTGAAACCGAATTTAAAGCTGTTGCATATAGTCTTGTGGCTGTCTTACATTGAAGTATTAGATTCATGTCTAAGTACTGAGTAAAGAAGCTCTTAAGAGTGCCTAAGTAACTTGTCTTGAATCTGTTAGGATCTTACTTGTACTTAGAGATTTAGCTTGCAAAGAATAGAACTTGATAATGCCTTGTGTCTATCTGTTGCATTGCTTGTGATATTGGGAATCAAACTTGATAATTTATTAATCAAGATTTGACATCAATACTATTGAAAATGGTTAAATGCTTAATGTCAGTTCTAAATTAACTTGTCTTGTTAAGATGATAGATTATATTATCTAATCATGCTTGCTTTCATGAGTTAGAAACTGATTAAGATTAATGCATACTGCCTTGTATTGTTGCATTTAGATTAAAATCTAAGTTGCATAAAATTGCCTAAATACTTTGACTTGAATCTGATAAGGTCTTGCTTAGTATTTAGAGAATGGTTGCTTGCATAGATAAGAACTTGACATTGTCTTGATTCTATCTAATGTTATAAAGCTTGAGACATTGGTGATCAAACTTGATGAAGTCAAGGATTGATCCCAATGCAATTGTGACTTATCTTTGCTAGAGTTTGAGTGATGTTTCAGGTTCACAAAAGGTGTTCCTAGTTCATCATCAAATCCGAGTTGAAAGAGAAAGAATGATGCCCATTGTGTGTACAATGGAGAAGTGTTACAAAAAGGGAGAAGCACAGATGGTTGTAAAACTCACTGGTGTTCTTCTCCTTAACATTGCAAGTACCTGAAGAAGAAGCTAACCGGGTCTAGGCAGTGGCGTGCCTATTCAAGAGGGTGCTCAAACTAAGACAGAGCACTCTTGGCTGTGTGAAGAAGAAGGCTACTCTATCAAGGCGGCTTCTATTGTGAGGTGATTGAAGAAGTAGCTGAAGCATCCACAAGCATTCCATCATGGTGGCAAATTCAGAAGGGTGATTGCAATAAGAGAAGAAGAAGAAGTGAGGATTCAAGTGGCAACGACCACTCCTCATCACCTTAAACAAGGGAGTAAACCTAGTCTCATCTATCTTAATATGTCTTGATAGGTTTATCTCCTGATTATACTATGTGCTTTCCCTAAGAGTTTATAGCTTCTAAGTAGAATGTCTAGGCTAATTGCACTGAGATTGTTTTGCTGCTGCATTGTCTTATTGATAGTAAGTAATGTCTAGAGTCCCAGAATCTCATGTTCTGTTTATTGCATTGTCTTGAGTGTTGTCATAGCTTGAATCATCATGAATGTGTTGTAGAATTGAGTAGAATGTCTCTGCTGCTTGCATCATGATTGATAAGTTATTTTGCATACATAAGCATATCTCATACTGTCTAAGTTCAATCCTAGTGTTATCTGATGCTATTGCCTATGTTTAATCCATCAATGAAAGTCTTGCATCAATTAGAAATTGTCTAAGTTGCTTGCATCATTGGTTCTGATTGAAACTGTTGTGCAGAGCTTTAATATTACTCATGGATTGAACCTGTTGCATTCATATAGCTAATGCTTTAAGATTGTGCATTCATGTAGTAATGCATTTAAAAATGAGCCTAAATTGCAAATGTACTGATATAAGCTTTGCATTTAGAGAACTGTATAGAACTTGCATTGTCATTGTTAGAAATTGAAATCTGCTTGTCTTGACTCAGTCCAGTTCTGATTGTTGCTATGCCATAGTTAAATCCATCAGTGATGTCTTATAAGCATTTAGAAGTATGTCTAAGCTACTTGAATCATTGGCTTTGATAAAACTAGTGAGCATAAGCATGAATTGAGTCACTCTTGTCGCCTTAATTGCATAAGTATCATCTAGACTTGTGTTCCATTTGGATTGAATCTGTTTCATTCATATAGTTAGTGTAACCTAATGCATTCATCTATTGTTGCATTTAAAAAAAAAAAACTGAATTGATTGTCTTTGCTTGATTGTCTTGATTGTCTAGCTTGTTTCAAGTATCATATATTATTGTGGCATTGGTGATCAAACAGGATGGATGATCTTGGTTTGATCCCAATGGGATGATCTGATCTTGCATTGAGTTGTGGTGGTGTTAGGTACACAAGGAATGTGATACATGAAACTCGCCAACAACCAAGAATGTAAAGACAAAGATCTTGTGCCATTGCATATCATCACTAGGACATGTTAGTCCATAATCTACAGGAAGTGTAGTGTGATTGAGTATGCAATGAGAGATGGCCATTGCATAATACCATTGGACATATCTAGTCCTTAGTCTACAGGAAGTGTAGCATGGGTCATTATGCAATGAGAGGCGTGTCTTGTGAGACTCTCTATGGTGATTCAAACACCCTAATTCCTGGTTAAGGAAGAGAGAAAACTCACAAGAAGAAAGCTATCATAAAAGATGATAGTTATTAGACCATGGAGATGCATAGGATCATCACAAGCTTAGCTCCTTCTAGTCTTGGTTCTAAGCTTGAGGGGGAGTCTTAATGCATATGATCCATGGTCAGTAACAAGTCTTTGCAAAGGCTTCTACAAGGATCATCAACCGGACCAAGATAGTGGCGTGTCTAGGCAAGAGGCTGTTCAGAGCAGTCTTGGCGAGTGAAGAAGAACGCTCTCCATCAATGCGGCTTCAATGAGAGGTGATTGAGGAGAAGCTGATGAATCCATTCTGCCTTTCCAAGAAGTTGGTGATGCCATGAAGATGGTGCATTGGCCGAGTTAGGAAACTCACAAAAACACAAGGGAAGTTCCCTTAGACTTTTAAAACCTTTTTATTCATCTTATTCATTGCTTGTGCTTGAAAAGATACGTAAAATGATTATGATTGAATTGTGAGATTGTGTGCATCAAGTGTGATGCAGGATATTCATTTTCTTGTTTTTGATAGGTACTGATGCACCTTTGGGATAATGTATCAGGTACCATTGCTTGAGCCTCACTAAAGGTGTTCCTGGTCATTTCCTAGCTTCTCTAAGGTGGCTGTGAAGTCTGTTGAGAGGGGGAGATTCAAACCAGTTCTATGAAGAGGGCAAGCCGTGTGTGAAGTGTTGATCAGCCTCACTGGTGTTTTGAAGATGATCTGGTCGTGTCCTAGCTTCTCTAAGATGGCTGAGAAGTCAGTTGAGAGGGGGAGACTTCAAACCGGTTCCATGAAGAGGTGAAGCTGAAGTGTGAAGTGTGCGCAAAGCTGTGAAGAGTTGCTGCACCTATTAGGCCGTGATCCAGAGCTTCTTGTGTCCAACCACACTGGTTCTAAGGCACAAGAGCTCACTGGCCAATCCCTAGGCTTTGGAGAGCTCTACTCTTTTTCCCTTGCAAGGTTTTGTCCCAATGGGTTTTCCTTGTAAGGTTTTTAATGAGGGAGACTCTTCAGAGTTCCAAGCTTGGCTTAGGATCTCCTAAAGTCAAGCTTGAGGGGGAGTGTTGAACTGAAGAGAAGATGGAGCTTGTACAATGATAGGGCAAGCTCTAGAAGATGTCTAGAAGAGTTCAATCAAGCTTCAGAAGTGTTCTGAAGAAGTTATCTTGTGAAGATAAGTCTAGGAAAGACTTAGACTGATCATGTGAGGGCTTTGGAGGAGTTAGAGAGAAGATGGAAGTGTGGTGCAAAGATAGGGCCAAGTCCAGGAGGGACTTAGAAGAGTATTTGGGCGAGTGTGCAAACTTAGGGACTGGCTGTACGGACCGTACGGATCCGTACGGACCGAGACATCCCGAAAGTTCACCAGTCAACCATTTGAGCACATTTGAAGTTGGTGCAAAAATAGGGCACTGGTGAAACTCTTAAGAGAAGAAGACAAAGGAGAGGCTGGCGAGTGACAGGCTGGAAAGGAGAGTCTCTTGCTGTAAAGTAAAAGCAAAAGGAGACCATGTATCTAGCAAAAGAAGTGGGCAGATTCATGGGAGCCTTTAGCTAGCCAATAAGGAGCCAGCCTTCCCTTGACCAGATTCAAATGGACCAATTATCCATCAGGAACAGCACAGCCACGACCAAGACCATCTGTCCATCTCATCCATTCATTTAAATTCAAGTTATAACAGCCCTTAGATTTAGGTTTATGATTGCAAGTTGTAAAGAGCATATATAAGCTCATAAGTGATGTTTTGTAACTCTTAAGTGAGTAAGGGGGTTTCCCTTCTCCTTCTCTAATCTGAAACACTTTCTTAGTCTCTCTAGTCTCTCATCCTGAATCTCTATACACGTTCTCAGTCTTGTTACTAATCTCTTAAACACTTAGACACACAAACACTCATCAAACTTCTTTTCTCTCAAATCGCTTCCAAGCTCTCTCTCTTTACCCATTTGGGTTTCATACACACATACAACCTGAGTACTCTTAAACCTCATAGTTCCCATCAAACCAGGATGAATCACTTTGTAAGAAGCTTGATTTGGATACATAAAATGGTGGAGAATCACCAGGAAGTTGAATAAATCTCATAGGAGTTGGGATGAAGAAGTTATCCCACTTTCTGATCAGGTGATTCCAGTTTCCCAGTTTGGGAATAGGACACCTTCTTCGTCGTTCCAATCAAACCAGGATGAATCACTTTGTAAGAAGCTTGATTTGGATACATAAAGTGTTGGAGAATCACCAGGAAGTTGAATAAATCTCATAGGAGTTGGGATGAAGAAGTTATCCCGCTTTCTAATCAGGTGATTCCAGTTTCCCAATTTGGGAATAGGACAGCTTCTTCGTCGTTCCAATCAAACCAGGATGAATCACTTTGTAAGAAGCTTGATTTGGATACATAAAATGGTGGAGAATCACCAGGAAGTTGAATAAATCTCATAGGAGTTGGGGTGAAGAAGTTATCCCACTTTCTAATCAGGTGATTCCAGTTTCCCAGTTTGGGAATAGGACAGCTTCTTCGTCGTTCCAATCAAACCAGGATGAATCACTTTGTAAGAAGCTTGATTTGGATACATAAAGTGTTAGAGAATCACCAGGAAGTTGAATAAATCTCATAGGAGTTGGGATGAAGAAGTTATCCCGATTTCTAATCAGGTGATTCCAGTTTCCCAGTTTGGGAATAGGACAGCTTCTTCGTCGTTCCAATTAAACCAGGATGAATCACTTTGTCAGAAGCTTGATTTGGATACATAAAATGGTGGAGAAACACCAGGAAGTTGAATAAATCTCATAGGAGTTGGGATGCAGAAGTTATCCCACTTTCTAATCAGGTGATTCCAGTTTCTCAGTTTGGGAATAGGACAGCTTCTTCGTCGTTCCAATCAAACCAGGATGAATCACTTTGTAAGAAGCTTGATTTGGATACATAAAGTGTTGGAGAATCACCAGGAAGTTGAATAAATCTCATAGGAGTTGGGATGAAGAAGTTATCCCACTTTCTAATCAGGTGATTCCAGTTTCCTAGTTTGGGAATAGGACAGCTTCTTCGTCGTTCCAATCAAACCAGGATGAATTACTTTGTAAGAAGCTTGATTTGGATACATAAAGTGTTGGATAATCACCAGGAAGTTGAATAAATCTCATAGGAGTTGGGATGAAGAAGTTATCCCACTTTCTAATCAGGTGATTCCAGTTTCCCAGTTTGGGAATAGGATAGCTTCTTCGTCGTTCCCATCAAACCAGGATGAATCACTTTGTAAGAAGCTTGATTTGGATACATAAAATGGTGGAGAATCACCAGGAAGTTGAATAAATCTCATAGGAGTTGGGGTGAACAAGTTATCCCACTTTCTAATCAGGTGATTCCAGTTTCCCAGTTTGGGAATAGGACAGCTTCTTCTTCGTTCCAATCAAGCCAGGATGAATCACCTTGTAAGAAGCTTGATTTGGATACATAAAGTGTTGGAGAATCACCAGGAAGTTGAATAAATCTCATAGGAGTTGGGATGAAGAAGTTATCCCACTTTCTAATCAGGTGATTCCAGTTTCCCAGTTTGGGAATAGGACAGCTTCTTCGTCGTTCCAATCAAACCAGGATGAATCACTTTGTCAGAAGCTTGATTTGGATACATAAAATGGTGGAGAAACACCAGGAAGTTGAATAAATCTCATAGGAGTTGGGATGAAGAAGTTATCCCACTTTCTAATCAGGTGATTCCAGTTTCCCAGTTTGGGAATAGGACAGCTTCTTCTTCGTTCCAATCAAGCCAGGATGAATCACTTTGTAAGAAGCTTGATTTGGATACATAAAATGGTGGAGAAACACCAGGAAGTTGAATAAATCTCATAGGAGTTGGGATGAAGAAGTTATCCCACTTTCTAATCAGGTGATTCCAGTTTCCCAGTTTGGGAATAGGACAGCTTCTTCGTCGTTCCAATCAAGCCAGGATGAATCACCTTGTAAGAAGCTTGATTTGGATACATAAAGTATTGGAGAATCACCAGGAAGTTGAATAAATCTCATAGGAGTTGGGATGCAGAAGTTATCCCACTTTCTAATCAGGTGATTCCAGTTTCTCAGTTTGGGAATAGGACAGCTTCTTCGTCGTTCCAATCAAACCAGGATGAATCACTTTGTAAGAAGCTTGATTTGGATACATAAAGTGTTGGAGAATCACCAGGAAGTTGAATAAATCTCATAGGAGTTGGGATGAAGAAGTTATCCCACTTTCTAATCAGGTGATTCCAGTTTCCCAGTTTGGGAATAGGACAGCTTCTTCGTCGTTCCAATCAAACCAGGATGAATAACTTTGTAAGAAGCTTGATTTGGATACATAAAGTGTTGGATAATCACCAGGAAGTTGAATAAATCTCATAGGAGTTGGGATGAAGAAGTTATCCCGCTTTCTAATCAGGTGATTCCAGTTTCCCAGTTTGGGAATAGGATAGCTTCTTCGTCGTTCCCATCAAACCAGGATGAATCACTTTGTAAGAAGCTTGATTTGGATACATAAAATGGTGGAGAATCACCAGGAAGTTGAATAAATCTCATAGGAGTTGGGGTGAACAAGTTATCCCACTTTCTAATCAGGTGATTCCAGTTTCCCAGTTTGGGAATAGGACAGCTTCTTCTTCGTTCCAATCAAGCCAGGATGAATCACCTTGTAAGAAGCTTGATTTGGATACATAAAGTGTTGGAGAATCACCAGGAAGTTGAATAAATCTCATAGGAGTTGGGATGAAGAAGTTATCCCACTTTCTAATCAGGTGATTCCAGTTTCCCAGTTTGGGAATAGGACAGCTTCTTCGTCGTTCCAATCAAACCAGGATGAATCACTTTGTCAGAAGCTTGATTTGGATAAATAAAATGGTGGAGAAACACCAGGAAGTTGAATAAATCTCATAGGAGTTGGGATGAAGAAGTTATCCCACTTTCTAATCAGGTGATTCCAGTTTCCCAGTTTGGGAATAGGACAGCTTCTTCTTCGTTCCAATCAAGCCAGGATGAATCACTTTGTAAGAAGCTTGATTTGGATACATAAAGTGTTGGAGAATCACCAGGAAGTTGAATAAATCTCATAGGAGTTGGGATGAAGAAGTTATCCCACTTTCTAATCAGGTGATTCCAGTTTCCCAGTTTGGGAATAGGACAGCTTCTTCGTCGTTCCAATCAAACCAGGATGAATCACTTTGTAAGAAGCTTGATTTGGATACATAAAGTGTTGGAGAATCACCAGGAAGTTGAATAAATCTCATAGGAGTTGGGATGAAGAAGTTATCCCGCTTTCTAATCAGGTGATTCCAGTTTCCCAATTTGGGAATAGGACAGCTTCTTCGTCGTTCCAATCAAACCAGGATGAATCACTTTGTAAGAAGCTTGATTTGGATACATAAAGTGTTGGAGAATCACCAGGAAGTTGAATAAATCTCATAGGAGTTGGGATGAAGAAGTTATCCCGATTTCTAATCAGGTGATTCCAGTTTCCCAGTTTGGGAATAGGACAGCTTCTTCGTCGTTCCAATTAAACCAGGATGAATCACTTTGTCAGAAGCTTGATTTGGATACATAAAATGGTGGACAAACACCAGGAAGTTGAATAAATCTCATAGGAGTTGGGATGCAGAAGTTATCCCACTTTCTAATCAGGTGATTCTAGTTTCCCAGTTTAGGAATAGGACAGCTTCTTCTTCGTTCCAATCAAGCCAGGATGAATCACCTTGTAAGAAGCTTGATTTGGATACATAAAGTATTGGAGAATCACCAGGAAGTTGAATAAATCTCATAGAAGTTGGGATGAAGAAGTTATTGTTGAGTTGAGTTGCGTATAAGTGTGAAGCAAGTGAGGAGTTGAGACTAAGGAGATGAGTTGAAGCTTGGGAAGGTTTGGGCAAGGTCCGTACAAGTCCGTACAGTCCGTACATGACCGTACACATGAAGATGGGTGAAACCTTGACAAGGGTAAAGAAGTTACTTGCGGTAACTTAAGTGAAGGGAAGGAACTTACCTGGATGCATCAGACCGTTTAGGGATAAGGTAGAGCGCGCCTTGACAGGCTGGAACAGCTGGAAAGGCAAGAGCATCTCGGTCCAAGATGCTAGATGCTCCGCGCATGTGGAGAAGCTAATTGGCTAGTCCAAATGAGCTTATCCTCTCCTGATTGACCTCACATGCTTTAGTCTTCTCTTGATTTCGAAAACCCTTGTATGCTCACACTATATATTGTAACTCATGTCCTTAATGAAAGATTAGACAGTTCTAAACAATCCTTCTCCTTACTTATTTCACTATGATTCTCCATTAGTCTCTAAGTTGTCTCTTAATCTCTTATTCTCCTTCTTTAATCCTTTCTAAACTCAGATAATCTTTTACATTCCTAAATGTCATATGGTATCAGAGCCAGGTTGATTACAATCTGAGTTCGTGAGTGTCTCTGTGAGTGTGTTTGAGAGTTTCTTGAGAGTTCCAAAAGCTCAAGGTGTTTGTGTGTGTCTTTGTGGTTCGTGAGAGGTTCATTTGAAGACTCAAGAGTGTATCTGTGTTCTAGAGAGCAGCGTGGGTTCTCAGTACAAGATCTAACCGGTTGTTCAAGCTAGAGACGTCAAGCTGTTCAAGATGGAGAGTGGCATGAAGATGAAGGTCGCGGTGACATTCAAGGGAACCAACTACCTAGTCTGGTCTAGGATGGTGAAGACTGCTGTGGGAAGCAAGGGTCTGTGGAAGCATATCACATCTGGTGAGGCTCCAAAGGTGATTACTCAAGGGGATGAAACAGAGAGTCCCGAGGAGAGTGTTGTAGAGAAGTGGCAACAAGAAGACATGATGGTGATGTCAGTTCTTCATGCCTCTTTGGAGCCGGCTATACTAGATGCTTATAGCTACTGTGAGACAGCCAAGGAGCTGTGGGATACTCTACAGAAAGTGTATGGAAACACTTCTAACCTGAACCGAGTATTTGAAGTCAAGAAGGCCATCAATGGGTTAACTCAAGATGACACGGAGTTCACTAAGCACTTGGGGAGGTTCAGGTCCCTTTGGTCTGAGTTGGAGATGCTGAGGCCAAGCACGGTTGATCCAGAGCTTCTAAATGAGAGACGCGAGCAGGACAAGGTCTTTGGGTTGCTGCTCACGTTGAATGCAAGCTACAGTGGTCTTATCCAGCACATGCTATGGTCTGAGAAGCTGCCTGACCTTGAAGAGGTGTGCGCTAAGATACAGAAGGAGCAGGGCTCAATGGGTTTGTTTGGAGGCAAGGGAGACTTATCTCTTGCAAATGCTGTGCAACCTGACCGGGAAGAGCCTCCACAAGCCAACAAAGCTGGTTACAACAAGTATGAGGATAGGAAGTTCAATGGGAACTGTGATCACTGCAAGAAGCATGGACACAAGAAGAGTCAGTGCTGGATACTCCATCCCCACTTGAAGCCGGCTAAGTTCATGAAGGAGAGAGAGGCAAAAGCTCACATGACTGAAGGATCAAGCGGAGCAGGGCCATCCAACCGTGGAGCTGAAGGGGAGAACCGTGAAGGAGATGGAAAAGCTTTGGTGACCTACACTGGAGCTATCAACCCCCGAGGCAATGATCAAGACTTCATCAGGAGATCCGAGATGGATGCACTCATCAAAATGCTCAAGGATAATGGTAACATTCATGGGTATTCATTTGGTGCTTCTATGATTGCTAGAACTATAGAAATGACTCCTAATGTGGCTGAGATTGCTAGGATTGATAGTAAGACTGGAATTGAGCATTGCATTGATAGAAATGCTAGGATGAATGCATATAGATCACAAATTATCTGCCATAGTGCTAGCAATACATCCAAACCATTGATTATAGATTCAGGTGCATCTCATCATATGATTAGTGACACCAACCTGATTAAAGATATAGAACCTACTAATGGATGTGTGATGATTGCAAATGGAGATAAGATACCTATTAAGGGAATAGGAAACTTAAAACTTTTTGATAAGAACACTAGAGCTTTTTATATTCCGGAATTCACATCAAACCTTCTTTCAGTTAAGAAATGCACTACTGATTTGAATTGCAATGTTATATTCAGTCCTAATGATGTGAAGTTTCAGGATATTGAGAGCAGCCAATTGATTGGAAAAGGAGTTACAAAGGGAGACTTATACATGCTTGAGAAGCTTGATCCTGTTTCCAATTATAACTGCTCATTTACTTCTGCTTCTAGTTTAAATAAAAATGCATTGTGGCATGCTAGATTAGGTCATCCCCATGAGAGGGCTTTAAACTTGATGTTACCAGGTGTGGTTTTTGAAAATAATAAGTGTGAGGCTTGCATTTTAGGCAAGCATTGTAAGAATGTGTTTCCAAGAACATCTACTGTCTATGAAAATTGCTTTGATTTGATTCATACTGATGTGTGGACTGCACCTAGTTTTTCTAGAGATAATCATAAGTATTTTGTCACATTCATTGATGAAAAATCTAAATACACCTGGTTAACACTCATTCCATCAAAAGATAGGGTGATAGATGCATTCAAGAACTTTCAAGCTTATGTGACTAACCATTACCATGCTAGGATTAAAATTTTGAGATCAGATAATGGAGGAGAGTACACAAGCTATGCGTTCAAGAGTCATCTAGATCACCATGGAATCCTTCATCAAACAAGCTGTCCCTACACACCACAACAGAATGGTGTAGCTGAGAGGAAGAACAGGCACTTGATGGAAGTGGCTCGGTCACTGATGTTCCAAGCTAATGTACCTAAGAGATTCTGGAGTGATGCTGTATCTACTGCGTGCTATCTAATCAACAGGATGCCTACAAAGGTGTTGAAGGATCAAGCACCATTTGAAGTTCTGAACAAGCGCAAGCCATCCTTGGAATACATGAGAGTGTTTGGATGCTTATGCTATGTTCTAGTACCAGGAGAATTGAGGAACAAGCTAGAAGCAAGAAGCAGAAAGGCAATGTTCATTGGCTACTCAACAACTCAAAAAGGATATAAGTGTTATGATCCAGAAGCTAGAAGGGTGCTTGTATCTAGAGATGTGAAGTTCATTGAAGAAAGAGGATACTATGAGGAGAAGAATCAAGAAGATTTGAAGGATCTCACATCAGATAAGGCTGGAGTCTTAAGAATCATTTTGGAAGGTCTCGGTATCAAGATGAACCAGGACCAATCCACAAGAAGTGGAAGACAAGAAGAGAGCTCAACTGCACCAAGTGGAGCTGCTCAAACACCTCACCTTGATCATGAGGGGGGAAGTGAACCTGAAACTCAAGAAAATGGCCAAGAAGGAGTCGGCTTGAGTGAGGAAGGAGGAGAGTTCAACTCAGGTTCTCATCATCAAGGTGAGCAAGACCAAGGAGAGGAAGAACATCAGAGTGAAGCACAAGAACCGACTACACAAGATGAGCCGGTTCAAGAGCAAGAACAACCAGTATTGAGGAGAAGCACAAGGCTGAGAAAGGATCCTTCCTCTTGGGTAAACACGCGAGTGTACTACAATGCCCAAGCTGTGGAGCATCCTTCTCAAGTCGTGTGTTCATTTGCTCAATACCCTGAAGAACATTGCGCCTTCATGGTTAACTTGGATGAGAATTACATCCCAAGAAGCTATGAAGAAGCAATCATGGATAAAGAATGGAAGGAGTCAGTTGGAGCTGAGGCAGGAGCTATGATCAAGAATGATACATGGTATGAGAGTGAGTTACCAAAAGGGAAGAAGGCTGTGACTAGTAGGTGGATATTCACAATCAAGTATAAGGCAGATGGAAAGATTGAGAGGAAGAAGTCAAGGCTGGTTGCAAGAGGTTTCACTCAAACTTATGGAGAAGATTACATAGAAACCTTTGCACCAGTAGCTAAACTACATACAATCCGGATTGTATTGAGCTTGGCTGTGAACCTTGGATGGGGCTTATGGCAAATGGATGTGAAGAATGCATTCCTACAAGGAGAACTTGAGGATGAAGTGTATATGCATCCACCTCCAGGTCTGGAACACTTAGTGAAGAGAGGGAACGTGTTAAGATTGAAGAAAGCTATCTATGGGCTGAAGCAATCACCAAGAGCTTGGTACAACAAGCTGAGCACTACTCTCAATGGCCGAGGCTTCAAGAAGTCTGAACTAGATCACACCCTCTTCACTCTCACTACTCCCTCAGGTATGATTGCACTCCTTGTGTATGTTGATGATATCATTATCACAGGAAGTGATAAGGAAGGTATCATAGCAACCAAGGAGTTTCTTAAATCCATGTTTGAGATTAAAGACTTGGGAGAAATGAAATACTTTCTTGGAATTGAGATATGTAGATCCAAGGAAGGTTTATTCATGTCCCAAAGGAAATATACACTTGATCTTTTGAAAGGTGCAGGTGCTTATGGAGGCAAGACAGCAAGGATGCCTATGGAGGATGGTTACAAAGTCCCACGAGAGGGGGAGATTGAAGACAGCAAACCTTATCAGGATCCTAAACTCTATAGAAAACTAGTTGGCAAATTGATTTACCTTACCATAACTAGACCTGACATTTGTTTTGCTGTGAATCAGGTGAGTCAACACATGCAAGTGCCTAAGGAGCATCATTGGCGCATGGTGGAGAGGATCTTGATGTATCTCAACGGCTCACCTGATCAAGGAGTATGGATGGGCTGCAATGGGAGCACTGAAGTGGTTGGATACTGTGATGCAGATTGGGCTGGTGATAGAGCAGACAGAAGATCAACCACAGGCTATTGCACATTCATTGGAGGCAACTTGGTTACTTGGAAGAGTAAGAAACAGAAGGTGGTGTCTTGTTCAAGTGCAGAAGCTGAGTATAGAGCTATGCTGAAGCTGACCAACGAGCTGGTGTGGATCAAAGGCATCTTGAAGCATTTGGAGATTGATCAAGCCACTCCAATGACCATGCATTGTGATAACCAAGCTGCCATCCACATTGCCTCCAACTCGGTGTTCCATGAAAGAACCAAGCACATTGAAGTTGATTGTCACAAGGTGAGGCAGATGATCATCCTAGGAGTCATCCTGCCATGCTACACAAGAAGTGAAGATCAGTTAGCGGATGTGTTCACCAAAGCTGCAAGACAAAAGACAATGGAGTCCATTCACATCAGGTTGGGCCTCATTGATCTTGGGAAGAGAAGGAGCTGATCCCCTTGGCTGTGAGGTCTTTACTCTTTTTCCCTTATCAAGGTTTTATCCCAATGGGTTTTCCTTGGTAAGGTTTTTAATGAGGAAGATCTCATAGCTATCCAAGCTTAGGCTTTCACAAAGCTAAGCTTGAGGGGGAGTGTTGAGTTGAGTTGCGTATAAGTGTGAAGCAAGTGAGGAGTTGAGACTAAGGAGATGAGTTGAAGCTTGGGAAGGTTTGGGCAAGGTCTGATATGATCATGGACCAGCCAGCTGATGGAGATAGAGATGGCGAGTTTAGAGATGAACCAGCTGAAGAAGATGAGGTCTTAACCATTCCTAAAGGTCCCATGACTCGAGCCAGAGCTAGGAAACTCAAAGAAGCTATTGGAGGACTAATCAGGAAGTCCTTGGAGCAAGAAGAATGTCTTGGAGGAAGCTTGATACTTCAAGATACGCTTATCACCATTCAAGCCATCTTACCATCAAGTTGAGTATCATCTAGGCTAGCAAGCTATGTGTGCTCTTTTCCTATCATTGTTTTTGTCCCATTGGGTTTTGCAATGATAGGTTTTTAACGAGGCCATAGTCTTGCTATCTTATCACCTAGTTGATACTCTCGGACCAAACCACATGAAGAACCTTATGCTATCTTTATTTCTAAGTATTTATGTCTTTCATTTTCGAAAACTCTATCTAAGTTGTGTCTTTACTTCTACATTAATTGGAGGAGCCTGTTCCTTTAATTTCGAAATGCTTGGAGCCTGTTCCAAGCCTTTCACTATATATATGTGTAACTCGGCAACCCTAGCATCTATCAAGTTTTCTTTCATTTAAACCTTTGTGTTTTCTTCTCCCTTGCTTTCACGAGTTAAGAGAGTGTCTGGTGTGTAGTATCCAGTCTGTTGGTGTGTAATATCCAACGCCCAAGGGCTTTAGAAAGGTGTGTCATATCCGATCTAAGTCTAGGAGTATCAAGGAGCCTTTCCGCAGCCTCTTGTGTCACCATTCGATCCACAGCCTTGATAAACTTGAGTCTTTGATTCGTTTATGCAAGGATCTATCCAAACCATCCAGAGAAGGGTCCTAGGATCTCATTAAGTGGTATCAGAGCACTCTGGAAGGGGAGTTTCGATTTCTCTTTTGCGATTTCTTAAGATCTACTCTTTGTCGATTCATATTTTTGATCAATCGGTTCTTGTGTGTTTATTCTCACTTGATCTGCTTGTTTCATTATCAGGATTGCTAGATCTGATTGTTTCGTGTCTCATACTGATAGATCTAAGAATTTCGATCAAGTTTTGAACAAAACCTTTTCACATTCTTGTCGATTACGTTATCGTTTTGCTTGATCCGAAAGTTTCTTGTGATTGTGTGACTCGATCTGTTGTTAGAATCATAGATCAGGATTTGATTACCTCATTTCATCATCTGTTGAATCTGATCTGTTATTGTTTCAATTTCGAAAAGATAGAATTCAAATCGTCGCGTGTTGATCAAGTATCTTCATTTGCCGCTTTGTTTGAATACTTTGTTTCCTTATTTGAATCTTGAGTTCTGAATTCTTTTGAACTACTTACTGGTTCAAGTTTTTCGTGTATCAGGAAGCAATGGGGTCTGAGGAGGATGATGAAACCTTTGTGCGAAGGAATAGATTGCTGCAAGAAGCAATCACCAAACAAGTGATGGAAGCGATGGTGAAGTTACTGGAAGAGAAGTATGATCAGAGACCGCATGATGGGCAAGGACAAGCATCTGGTTCAAGACATGAGCAAAGAAGAAACAGACAAGGTCAGCGTGAGCATGCTGGATCAGAAGAGACTGATAACTTCTATGAGAGAAGTAGCCATAGCTCCGGTTCAAGACGTAGCAGTAGAAGATCTCGACGTGATCATGAGGGCCGGAGGCATAGACGCAATGAGCTATCAGGATTAAAGCTTAAGATCCCTCCTTTCCATGGTAAAGCTGATCCAGATGCCTATCTTGAGTGGGAGAAGAAGATCGAACTCGTTTTCAACTGTCAGCATTACTCAGAGACTAAGAAGATTCAAGTAGCTGCTACCGAGTTCAATGATTATGCATTGAGCTGGTGGGATCAGTTGGTCACAAACAAGAGGCGCAATGGTGAATTCCCCATTGAAACATGGGCAGAGATGAAAGCTGTGATGCGCAAGAGGTTTGTACCAAGTCATTATCACCGTGATCTTCATCAAAAGCTGAGACTGCTCACACAAGGATCAAAGTCTGTAGAGGAATACTTTCAAGAGATGGAGTTGCTTATGCTAAGAGCTTGTGTATCTGAGGACAGTGAAGCTACCATGGCACGATTTCTTGGTGGACTCAACCGTGAGATACAAGATAGAGTGGAGATGCAACACTACTTGGAGATAGAGGAGATGCTACACAAAGCTATCTTGGTGGAACAGCAAGTTAAGAGAAGAAGTTATGCGCGTGGCAGCTATGGTTCCAATAGATACCAGACCTCTAAGGAAGATAAACCGAGCTATCAAAAGGAGAGCAAGCCACAGCCAAAAGAAGAATCCAAGTCTAGTAGCATCTACAACAAAGATAAGGGTAAAGTGGAAGCTACAAGCTCGCGTGCAAGAGATGTGAAGTGCTTTAAGTGCCAAGGGCGTGGGCACTATGCTAATGAGTGTACTAACAAGAGAGTTATGATTCTTCTGGAGAATGGAGAGTTTGAATCTGAAGATGAGAAACTAAGGACTGATCAAGAACTATCAGAAGTTGAGCATGAGGAGGAACCAGTTCAAGGTAGACTTTTGGTTGCAAGAAGAACTCTCAGTTTGCAAAACAAAACAGAGGAGCAAGAACAAAGAGAGAACTTGTTCTACACACGTTGTCTGGTGCAAGGAAAGGTCTGCAGCCTGATCATCGACGGTGGAAGCTGTGTTAATGTTGCTAGCGAGACAATGGTGAAGAAGCTTGGTTTGAAAGCTCAAAAGCATCCTAAACCTTACCGGCTGCAATGGCTTAATGAAGAGGGCGAGATGAGGGTATCTACTCAGGTCTCTATACCCTTGACCATTGGGAGGTATGAAGATGACATTCTCTGTGATGTGATACCCATGGAAGCCAGCCACATACTACTGGGAAGGCCTTGGCAATTTGATAGGCGTGTCATCCATGATGGCTTCACCAACAAACATTCTTTTGAGTTCAACGGCAAGCGAACTGTCTTGGTACCTCTAACTCCTAAAGAAGTGCATGAAGATCAGCTTCAGCTTCAGAAAAAGAAAGAGGTTGATCTCAAACCAGATAAGCAACACAACTTCTATGCTAAAGCTAGTGAAATCAAAAGATCTCTTTATTCTCATCAATCGGTTCTCTTATTTATCTTTAAAGAATCTCTTTTGTCTCTAACTGATTGTACACCGGTGTATCCGAGTGAGATGTCAGCTCTTTTACAGGAATACCAGGATGTATTTCCAGAAGATAATCCCATAGGATTGCCACCTATTCGAGGGATTGAGCATCAGATTGATTTTGTACCAGGAGCTACTCTTCCCAACAGACCAGCATACAGAACTAATCCTGTGGAAACCAAGGAGCTACAAAGGCAGGTTGAGGAACTGATGGAGAAAGGCCATATCCGTGAAAGTATGAGCCCATGTGCTGTGCCTGTGCTCCTTGTTCCAAAGAAAGATGGGAGCTGGCGTATGTGTGTTGATTGTAGAGCAATCAACAACATAACAGTGAAGTATCGCCACCCTATTCCTAGATTAGATGATATGCTTGATGAGTTGCATGGTTCTAGTGTCTTTTCTAAGATAGATTTGAAGAGTGGATATCATCAAATAAGAATGAAAGAGGGAGATGAGTGGAAAACAGCCTTTAAGACTAAGCATGGGTTGTATGAGTGGTTAGTCATGCCTTTTGGATTAACCAATGCTCCTAGCACTTTTATGAGATTGATGAATCATGTGCTTAGATCTTTCATAGGTTTGTTTGTGGTAGTATACTTTGATGATATCCTTGTTTACAGTAAGAACCTAGGAGAGCATATAGATCATCTTAAGTCTGTTCTTGATGTGTTGAGAAAAGAAAAACTGTTTGCTAACCTTAAGAAATGCACTTTTTGTACGGATAACTTGGTCTTCCTAGGCTTTGTTGTGAGTGCAGATGGAGTAAAGGTGGATCAGGAGAAGGTGAGAGCAATTCAAGAATGGCCAATTCCAAAGACTATAAGTGAAGTAAGGAGCTTTCACGGCCTTGCTGGCTTCTACCGACGGTTTGTGAAAGACTTTAGCACCATAGCAGCCCCATTGACTGAGGTGATCAAGAAAGAAGTTGGATTCAAATGGGGAGAAGCACAAGAACTTGCCTTTCAATGCCTAAAAGAGAAGCTTACTAATGCCCCTCTTCTTATACTTCCTGATTTCAATAAAACTTTTGAAATTGAATGTGATGCCTCAGGAATTGGAATTGGTGCTGTTCTTATGCAGGAGAAGAGACCCATAGCTTATTTCAGTGAGAAGCTTGGAGGCGCCACTCTCAACTATGCAACTTATGATAAGGAATTGTATGCCTTGGTGAGAGCTTTGCAGACTTGGCAGCATTACTTGTGGCCCAAGGAGTTTGTGATACACACGGATCATGAGTCTCTCAAGTACTTGAAAGGACAGAACAAGCTCAGCAAAAGACACGCAAGGTGGGTTGAGTTCATTGAGACATTTCCTTATGTCATCAAGTACAAACAAGGTAAAGAAAACATAGTTGCTGATGCACTATCTCGAAGGTATGTTCTCTTAAACACTCTTGATGCTAAGTTGTTAGGTTTTGAGCAGATTAAAGAGATGTATGAATCTGATCCAGATTTTAAAGAAGCTTATAACTCTTGTGAGAAATTTGCTGCTGGACATTATTTTAGACATGATGGATTCCTCTTTTATGATAATAGACTGTGTGTGCCTAATTGCTCTTTGAGAGATTTGTTTGTTAGGGAATCACATGGAGGAAGTCTCATGGGTCACTTTGGTATTGCAAAGACTCTTAAAACCTTGCAGGATCATTTCTTTTGGCCTCGGATGAAAAGTGATGTGGAGAAACTATGTGAGAGATGTGCAACTTGCAAGCAAGCTAAGTCTAAGGTTCAGTCTCACGGTTTGTATACTCCTCTCCCTATTCCTTATCATCCTTGGAATGACATATCTATGGATTTCATTGTTGGATTGCCTAGAACTAGGACTGGGAAGGATTCTATCTTTGTTGTTGTTGACAGGTTCTCAAAAATGGCACATTTCATAGCATGTCATAAAACTGATGATGCATTGCATGTAGCTAACCTGTTCTTTAAGGAGATTGTGCGTTTACATGGTATGCCTAGGACCATAGTTTCTGATAGGGATACTAAGTTTCTTAGTTATTTTTGGAAAACTCTTTGGTCTAAGCTAGGCACTAAGTTGTTGTTCTCCACTACTTGTCATCCGCAAACTGATGGACAGACTGAAGTAGTTAATAGAACTCTAGGAACACTCTTGCGTGCATTCATTAAAAAGAATCTGAAATCTTGGGAAGATTATCTGCCACATTGTGAATTTGCATATAATCATGCTGTGCATTCTGCTTCTAAGTTTTCACCCTTTGAAATTGTTTATGGGTTCAATCCCACCTCTCCTTTGGATTTAATCCCTTTACCTGAGTGTGAAAGGGTCAGTTTGGATGGCAAAAAGAAGGCAGAGATGGTGAAACAACTTCACGAGCAAGCTAGGCTCAACATTGAAGAGAAAACTAAGCAGTATGTCAAGCATGCCAACAAAGGAAGGCGTGAGATGGTCTTTAAGGAGGGTGATAAAGTTTGGGTTCATTTGAGAAAAGAGAGGTTTCCTAATGAGAGGAAGTCAAAGCTTATGCCAAGAATTGATGGACCTTTTGAGATCACAAGGAAGATCAGCAACAATGCCTACAAGATTGATCTCCAAGATAAGTATGATGTGAGTAATAGCTTCAATGTTACTGACTTGATCCCTTTTATTGCAGATGAACCTGATTTGAGGTCAAATCCTTTTCAAGAGGGAGGGGATGATATGATCATGGACCAGCCAGCTGATGGAGATAGAGATGGCGAGTTTAGAGATGAACCAGCTGAAGAAGATGAGGTCTTAACCATTCCTAAAGGTCCCATGACTCGAGCCAGAGCTAGGAAACTCAAAGAAGCTATTGGAGGACTAATCAGGAAGTCCTTGGAGCAAGAAGAATGTCTTGGAGGAAGCTTGATACTTCAAGATACGCTTATCACCATTCAAGCCATCTTACCATCAAGTTGAGTATCATCTAGGCTAGCAAGCTATGTGTGCTCTTTTCCTATCATTGTTTTTGTCCCATTGGGTTTTGCAATGATAGGTTTTTAACGAGGCCATAGTCTTGCTATCTTATCACCTAGTTGATACTCTCGGACCAAACCACATGAAGAACCTTATGCTATCTTTATTTCTAAGTATTTATGTCTTTCATTTTCGAAAACTCTATCTAAGTTGTGTCTTTACTTCTACATTAATTGGAGGAGCCTGTTCCTTTAATTTCGAAATGCTTGGAGCCTGTTCCAAGCCTTTCACTATATATATGTGTAACTCGGCAACCCTAGCATCTATCAAGTTTTCTTTCATTTAAACCTTTGTGTTTTCTTCTCCCTTGCTTTCACGAGTTAAGAGAGTGTCTGGTGTGTAGTATCCAGTCTGTTGGTGTGTAATATCCAACGCCCAAGGGCTTTAGAAAGGTGTGTCATATCCGATCTAAGTCTAGGAGTATCAAGGAGCCTTTCCGCAGCCTCTTGTGTCACCATTCGATCCACAGCCTTGATAAACTTGAGTCTTTGATTCGTTTATGCAAGGATCTATCCAAACCATCCAGAGAAGGGTCCTAGGATCTCATTAAGGTCCGTACAAGTCCGTACAGTCCGTACATGACCGTACACATGAAGATGGGTGAAACCTTGACAAGGGTAAAGAAGTTACTTGCGGTAACTTAAGTGAAGGGAAAGAACTTACCTGGATGCATCAGACTATGATTTTTAAAGAGATCTCTACTCTGGTAGTTGTTAACTTGAAGAGAAGAAGTGGAGAAGCAAAAGTGATGAGTTGAGTTGGTGCTTGTGCAAAGACATGGCAAGATCTTCAGAGGTTGTATGTTAAGGCTTTGGGAGAGTCTTAAGGCTTCAGAAGTGGTCTGATGAGTGTGCAAAGATAGGGTTAAGTCCAGGAGGGACTTAGACACCATTTAGAGAAGATTTGGGTCAGACAGTAACTCCAAAGTTACCACAGTAACTTTGGAGAGTTACCACAGTAAGATTGGAGAAGTTTAGGCAAGTTGGTGTAAAAGTGAATAGTGAATCACTAGTCACTATTCAGGTTAACTAGTCACTATTCAGGTTAACTATTCACCAAGGTTTGAATCTAGTCAAAGGGAATCAAGAAGATGCTGTGTGGAGCTGATTGGTTACTTTGGGGTATGGACAGGCTGGCTGGAGCTGTAAAGAGGAAGGCAGCCACGACCATGCACCTAGACTGATCTGTGGACAGATACAAAGGAGCCTAAGAAGAACCAATCAAAGCTCAGCCTTGGTTTGAATTAAAGTGAGCCAGCTTAGCTCATCCAATCAGCACACATCACTCAGATCACAACAAGACCAACTCATCCTCACCATCCATTCCTCTTAAGTTATTTCTATCCATTAGATATAGGTTTATGAGTTTGCAAGAGTGTAAAACCTATATAAAGACCTCATGGGCGTTTGTAACTCTCTTAAGAGAGTATGGGGGTTTTCCCCATCTCCTTCATAAATATAAAAGTGTGTTCTTGATCAGATTCCCTTAATCTACCCCTTTCTTAGTCTCTAATCTCTTAATCTCTCTAAGTCTCTTTGTTTCTGATTCAAGTTCATACTAGTTTCATCAGACCTCTTATTCAACTAGTTCAAGACCTTATTCTTTGCCTCTAATGGCTTCTCATACACATACACAGCCAGAGCTCTCAAATCTCATATGGTATCAGAGCAAGGTTCATCAGAACCTGAGCTGAAGCTTCCGCAAACACACTGCTCTCTCCTCAGCTCAAATCCAAACCATTGAAGCTCTCTCCATCCGGTTCAGCTCCTTATGAAGAAGAAGACTGAAGCTTGGCGAGTTCTCATGGTTCCTCATCCTGTTCTCTTCCTGTCCTGATGGTGATTCTCCTTGGAAGCAGAGGTGTATGGACAAGGCCTAGCTATCCTTGTACCAAGGCGCCTTGTCCAAGAGAAGAACACATCCGGTTCCAAAGAAGATGGTGTCAAGAGCTTGGCGCCTAGTGGAGATGAAGAAAGGAGGGGTCTTTGAAGCTGATGGTACAAGATGGAGGCCATGAACTGAAGGTGAAGGAGGTGGGTGACGATCCACACTCTCAAGTCCAACAAAGCATGGCCGGTTTCATGAAAGGTTAAGGAACCAATCTGGTTCCTTGTGGTAAACGATTCTTAAAACCTTCTTGATAATGAGCAGATGATAAGATGAGTTGTGTATTGTGATGTGTAGTGATTGTTAAACCTGAGGATAATGTGATTGCTAAATATAATTAGTTGAATCTGTCCCAGGATGCTTTAAAGGCTTGTTTAGTGTTTAAAGAGTAAAATGCTTGCTCCTGTTAAGTAATGAGTTTGCTAAATGTGAAATGATATTGTTTGAAGCTCATGAACTGAAAACAGATTGAAAGTAATGCATTGTCTGATGTTAAGTGATGATAGTAATGCTTAGCCTAAGTTATAAATGAATGTGTGATGGATTGTATTGTTGCATTCATGAATTAAAACTGATTAAGGCTAGTGCATACTGTCAAATGGCTGTCTTACATTGAAGCATTAGATTCATGTCTAAATGCTGAGTAAAGAAGCTTTAAAAATTGCCTAAGTAGCTTGTATTGAATCTGTTAGGATCATGCTAGTGCTTAGAGAGTTTGCTTGCAAAGATTAGAACTTGAAAATGTCTAGTTTAATCTGTTGCATTGCTTAAAGACATTGGTGTTCAAACTTGATGATGCATCAAGGGTTGACCCAATGCACTTGTGTCTTATCTTTGCTGGAGTTTGAGTGATGTTTCAGGTTCACAAGAGGTGTTCTTGGTTCACCATCCATCCGAGTTGAAAGAGGAAGACTTTGCCCATTGTGTGGAGCAATGGAGAGTTGATACAAGAGTGGTGATGCGCCACTGGTGTGAAGTCTCACTGAAGCTCACTTGCAAGCTTGGACCTATACTCAATCCAAGCTTGAGGAGGGGAGTTGAGTGAGCTTCCAAGCGATCCAAGAAGTCCATTGCAAGCATCTGAAGAAGGAGCCATCCGGGCTTAGGCTGTGGCGAGTCTATTCAAGAGAGTACTCAAACTAAGACAGAGTACTCTTGGCTGTGAGAAGATGAAGGCAACTCTATCAAGGCGGCTTCTAGTGTGAAGTGATTGGAGAGATAGCTGAAGCTTCCACAAGCATTCCATGAAGATGGCAAGATCAGAAGAGAAGCGGCAATGGTGTGTGTGTGAGGATCATGAAGCAATCCATTCAAGCTTGTTCCTGTGAGAGTCTCAAGCTTGAGGGGGAGTGTTGAAGCTTACATGATCCAAGAGAGCTTGGTGGTTATTCTAGAAGAGGAAGCAACCTGTTGAGAAGTATGATGAAGGATGAAGAAGCAATATCCAAGGCGGCTTCAAGTGTTGAGGTGATTGGAGAGTGGCTGAAGCATCCTCATGTAGCTCAAACAACAAGGTGGCGACTCTATAAGAAGAAGAAGTAGCCAAGACTCAGTAAGAGAAGTTGTATCTCCAAGAAGAGGCTGATCTGGTGTGTCCGAGCACTTCAACCTAACAAGAGGTTAGGTGAAAGGGGGAGAGACCAAGATTAGGCAGTAAGGAGAGTACAAGGCGTGGGATGATTGTAGAGGCCATGATCCAGAGTCTTTGTGTCCCTTACATTGTTGGTAAGGCACAAAGACTCACTGGCCAATCCCTAGGCCTTGGAGACTTTACTCTTTTTCCCTCATCAAGGTTTTGTCCCAAAGGGTTTTCCTTGGTGAGGTTTTTAATGAGGAAGTTCTTCAAGGTTCCAAGCTTGACTTAGGATCAGCTAAAGTCAAGCTTGAGGGGGAGTGTTAACTTGAAGAGAAGAAGTGGAGAAGCAAAAGTGATGAGTTGAGTTGGTGCTTGTGCAAAGACATGGCAAGATCTTCAGAGGTTGTATGTTAAGGCTTTGGGAGAGTCTTAAGGCTTCAGAAGTGGTCTGATGAGTGTGCAAAGATAGGGTTAAGTCCAGGAGGGACTTAGACACCATTTAGAGAAGATTTGGGTCAGACAGTAACTCCAAAGTTACCACAGTAACTTTGGAGAGTTACCACAGTAAGATTGGAGAAGTTTAGGCAAGTTGGTGTAAAAGTGAATAGTGAATCACTAGTCACTATTCAGGTTAACTAGTCACTATTCAGGTTAACTATTCACCAAGGTTTGAATCTAGTCAAAGGGAATCAAGAAGATGCTGTGTGGAGCTGATTGGTTACTTTGGGGTATGGACAGGCTGGCTGGAGCTGTAAAGAGGAAGGCAGCCACGACCATGCACCTAGACTGATCTGTGGACAGATACAAAGGAGCCTAAGAAGAACCAATCAAAGCTCAGCCTTGGTTTGAATTAAAGTGAGCCAGCTTAGCTCATCCAATCAGCACACATCACTCAGATCACAACAAGACCAACTCATCCTCACCATCCATTCCTCTTAAGTTATTTCTATCCATTAGATATAGGTTTATGAGTTTGCAAGAGTGTAAAACCTATATAAAGACCTCATGGGCGTTTGTAACTCTCTTAAGAGAGTATGGGGGTTTTCCCCATCTCCTTCATAAATATAAAAGTGTGTTCTTGATCAGATTCCCTTAATCTACCCCTTTCTTAGTCTCTAATCTCTTAATCTCTCTAAGTCTCTTTGTTTCTGATTCAAGTTCATACTAGTTTCATCAGACCTCTTATTCAACTAGTTCAAGACCTTATTCTTTGCCTCTAATGGCTTCTCATACACATACACAGCCAGAGCTCTCAAATCTCATAGTAGTATGTGTGTGTGTATAAGCTTCAATGAAGAATGATTAGAGCTTGTTCTAGGTGATATATAGGAAAGGATTAGTGAGAGTGTTTATGAGTATGTGAGACTTAAGAACAGAGATTGAGAGACTTAAGAGACTAGAGAGAAACTGAGAGAATAAGAGACTGAAGATTAGAGAAGGAGAAGGGAAACCCCCTTACTCACTTAATGTTTCCAATTGTTTACAAGAAGCTTAAATACATAAATGGAGGCTGAATTCATCAGATAACCTAAGCATGTGAAGTCAGCATAAAGGGGAGCGCCCATTTGAATTCTATGGACCAGAATCATCACATGCTTGGCCAATGGGAGTCTTTGGCGAGTCTGGCCTTTACAGGCTGTCATGAGCTGTCTTGTGGACTGAATACTTGGCTGTGATTGGTCTGTGTGAGCTGGAGAGAAAGGCACCTTCCTGGTTGCTTCCTAAGGCATCTTTGAATATGCCAAATGGATCTTTCTCCCTTGGATAGTCTCACACGCCCTTCTCCTTGCCTTGTCTCCCAAGACATGATCAGACTTGGCTGTACGGATGTCATGACCGTACACCTTGTGCCCTAAGATTGCACATTCCTCAAATGTGCTCAAATGGTCTACCTGATAAGTTTTGGGTTGATCATGTCCGTACGGTCCGTACCATCCGTACGTCCGTCCGTACAGGCCGATCCCTATCTTTGCACCATCAACCATAATCTCCCAAACTCTTCCAATGTCTTGTATACACCTTCAAGACACTTCTTAGATCTTGTCTCTTCTTTGCATCAGCTTCTAATAACTTCTGAAGCTTGATTGAACTCTTCTGGACATCTTCTAGAGCTTGCCCTATTATTGTACAAGCTCCATCTTCTCTTCAGTTCAACACTCCCCCTCAAGCTTGACTTTAGGAGATCCTAAGCCAAGCTTGGAACTCTGAAGAGTCTCCCTCATTAAAAACCTTACAAGGAAAACCCATTGGGACAAAACCTTGCAAGGGAAAAAGAGTAGAGCTCTCCAAAGCCTAGGGATTGGCCAGTGAGCTCTTGTGCCTTAGAACCAGTGTGGTTGGACACAAGAAGCTCTGGATCACGGCCTAACAGGTGCAGCAACTCTTCACAGCTTTGCGCACACTTCACACTTCACACTTCAGCTTCACCTCTTCATGGAACCGGTTTGAAGTTTCCCCCTCTCAACTGACTTCACAGCCATCTTAGAGAAGCTAGGACACGACCAGATCATCTTCAAAACACTAGTGAGGCTGATCAACACTTCACACACGGCTTGCCCTCTTCATAGAACTGGTTTGGATCTCCCCCTCTCAACAGACTTCTCAGCCATCTTAGAGAAGCTAGGAACTGACCAGGAACATCTTTAGTGAGGCTCAAGCAATGGTACCTGATACATTATCCCAAAGGTGCATCAGTACCTATCAAAAACAAGAAAATGACTATCCTGCATCACACTTGATGCACACAATCTCACAATTCAATCATAATCATCTTAAGTATCTTTTCAAGCACAAGCAATGAGTAAGATGAATGAAAAAGATTGAAAAGAGTTTTAAAAGTCTAAGGGAACTTCCCTTGTGTTTTTGTGAGTTTCCAAACTCTCTCAATGCACCATCTTCATGGCATCATCAACTCCTTGGAAAGGCAGAATGGATTCATCAGCTTCTCCTCAATCACCTCTCATTGAAGCCGCATTGATGGAGAGCCTTCTTCCTCACTCGCCAAGGCTGCTCTGAACAGCCTCTTGCCTAGACACGCCACTGACTTGGTCCGGTTGATGATCCTTGTAGAAGCCTTTGCAAAGACTTGTTACTGACCATGGATCATATGCATTAAGACTCCCCCTCAAGCTTAGAACCGAGACTAGAAGGAGCTAAGCTTGTGATGATCCTATGCATCTCCATGGTCTAATAACTATCATCTTTTATGATAGCTTTCTTCTTGTGAGTTTTCTCTCTTCCTTAACCAGGAATTAGGGTGTTTGAATCACCATCGAGAGTCTCACAAGACACATCTCTCATTGCATAATGACCCATGCTACACTTCCTGTAGACTAAGGACTAGATATGTCCAATGGTATTATGCAATGGCCAGCTCTCATTGCATAATCAATCACACTACACTTCCTGTAGATTATGGACTAACATGTCCAAGTGATGATATGCAATGGCACAAGACCTTTGTCTCTACATTCTTGGTTGATGGCGAGTTACATGTATCACTTCCCTTGTGTACCTAACACCACCACAACTCAATGCAAGATCAGATCATCCCATTGGGATCAAACCAAGATCATCCATCCTGTTTGATCACCAATGCCACAATAATATATGATACTTGAAACAAGCTAGACAATCAAGACAAGAATAGGTAAAGACAATGTATGCTTTGCAAAGATACACTGATCTTTTTAGGTTCAATTCAGTTTGTTTTGTTTTTTTTTTAAATGCAACAATAGATGAATGCATTAGGTTACACACTAACTATGAATGAAACAGATTCACTTCAAATGAACACAAGACTAGATGATACTTATGCAATCAAGGCAATAAGTTTGACTCAATTCATGCTTATGCTCACTAGTTCTATCACAGCCAATGATTCAAGTAGCTTAGACATACTTCTTGTGATTTTTAAAGAGATCTCTACTCTGGTTGTATGTGTGTGTGTATAAACTCCAATGGAGAAAGATAAGAGCTTGTTTTAGGTGATTTGAGAACAGAGATTGATGAGAGTGTTTAAGTGTTTATGAGACTAAAGAGAATGAGATTAAGAGACTGAGAGACTAAGAGAATAAGTGTTTAGAGATTAGAGTTTCAGATTCAAGAACTAGTTTTTCATTTCCATGAAGGAGAGGGGAAATCCCCCTAACTCTCTTAAGAGTTACAATTTCGTCCATACATCTGTTTATATAGGCTGTTACAATCTGAGACATCATAAACCTATATCTAATGGCTGTAAATCACTTAAGAGGAATGGATGGTGTAGATGAGCTGGTCTTGTTGCAATCTGAGTAGTTGATGCTGATTGGTTAAGAGGAGATGGAGTCTGATTGGTTTAATTCAAAATGGGGAAGGCTGAACTGTGATTGGCTCTCCTTAGGCTCCTGCTAATCTATCCAGAGATAAGTCCAGGTACATGGTCGTGGCTCCCCTTGTCTTTACAGCCAAGGCCAGCCTGTCCCAAGACCAAACTAGCCAATCACACTCCAATGGCATCTTCTTGATTCTCCTTTGATGCCATCTGATCAGAACCTTATCCACAAGACTGGGACCACTTTTATAACTCCTAAACCTTGCCCAGACATTGCACAAGCCTTCCCGGGACGTCAGGTTCGCCCTATTTTTGCACCAACTCCAAAACTTCTCAAATGGCCGAGTTATGCAAATCTGGGTCGCCCTGGTCCGTACGGATCCGTACTGTCCGTACATGTCCGTACTGCCTCTCCCTATCTTTGCACACTCGCTCATTTGCTCCCAAATACACTTCTAAGTCTCTCCTAGACTTGACCCTAACTTTGCACATCCATCAGGACACTTCTGGACACCTTGCCCTATCTATTGCACAAGCCCCAACTCAACTCAACACTTTTAGTTTCTCCATTTCTTCTCTTCAAGTTAACACTCCCCCTCAAGCTTGACTTTAGTTGATCCTATGTCAAGCTTGGAACCTTGAAGAACTTCCTCATTAAAAACCTCACCAAGGAAAACCCTTTGGGACAAAACCTTGATGAGGGAAAAAGAGTAAAGTCTCCAAGGCCTAGGGATTGGCCAGTGAGCTCTTGTGCCTTAGAACCAGTGTGGTTGGACACAAGAAGCTCTGGATCACGGCCTAAACTGGTGCAGCAACTCATCAAGACTTTGCACACTCAACAACTCAGCTTCACCTCTTCATGGAACCGGTTTGAAGTCTCCCCCTCTCAACTGACTTCACAGCCTTCTTAGAGAAGCTAGGACACGGCCAGATCATCTTCAAAACACCAGTGAGGCTGATCAACACTTCACACACGGCTTGCCCTCTTCATAGAACTGGTTTGGATCTCCCCCTCTCAACAGACTTCTCAGCCATCTTAGAGAAGCTAGGAACTGACCAGGAACATCTTTAGTGAGGCTCAAGCAATGGTACCTGATACATTATCCCAAAGGTGCATCAGTACCTATCAAAAACAAGAAAATGAATATCCTGCATCACATTTGATGCACACAATCTCACAATTCAAAATGAATATCCTGCATCACATTTGATGCACACAATCTCACAATTCAATCATAATCATCTTAAGTATCTTTTCAAGCACAAGCAATGAATAAGATGAATGAAAAAGATTGAAAGGAGTTTTAAAAGTCTAAGGGAACTTCCCTTGTGTTTTTGTGAGTTTCCAAACTCGACCAATGCACCATCTTCATGGCATCATCAACTTCTTGGAAAGACAGAATGGATTCATCAGCTTCTCCTCAATCACCTCTCATTGAAGCCGCATTGATGGAGAGCCTTCCTCCTCACTCGCCAAGGCTGCTCTGAACAGCCTCTTGCAAAAGGCTTGTTACTGACCATGGTATGAGATTAAGAGATCCTTAGAGTAAACAGAATAAAGAGAGTGTTTAGGAAGTGATTAAGAGAAGTTTGTGAAAGATTAGGAGACTAGATAGAGCCGTTTAGTGTCTAAGAGAAAAGCATAGTGTCTAAGAGATTAGAGAGACTCAAACTGCATAATCTTCATTAGGGTTGATGAGTTACAATATATAGAGAGAGCATACAAGGGTTTTCGAAATCAAGAGAAGACTAAAGCATGTGAGGTCAATCAGGAGAGGATAAGCTCATTTGGACTAGCCAATTAGCTTCTCCACATGCGCGGAGTATCTGGCATCTTGGACCGAGATGCTCTTGCCTTTCCAGCTGTTCCAGCCTGTCAAGGCGCGCTCTACCTTATCCCTAAACGGTCTGATGCCTCAAGGTAAGTTCCTTCCCTTTACCTTAGTTACCGTGTTACTTGGCTGATGCAAGGTAAGTCTTGGTCGATGCTGGATGGTACGGACTGTACGGCTTGTACGGCCTTGTACGGACGTCCGTACCATGCTCTCCCTAAACTCTCTCAAGCTTCCTCATCTCCTTTCCTCTTCAACTCCTTAGCTCTTCATACATATATATTCAGCTCAACTCAACACTCCCCCTCAAGCTTAGCTTTGTATAAGTCTAAGCTTGGACAGCCACAAGATCTTCCTCATTAAAAACCTCACCAAAGAAAACCCAATGGGATAAAACTTTGATGAGGGAAAAAGAGTAAAGACCTTGCAGCTAAGGGGATTAGCTCCTTCTCTTCCCAAGATCAATGAGGCCCAACCTGATGTGAATGGACTCCATTGTCTTCTGTCTTGCAGCCTTGGTGAACACATCCGCTAGCTGATCTTCACTCCTTGTGTAACATGGCAAGATCACCCCTAGCACAATCATCTGCCTCACCTTGTGACAATCAACTTCAATGTGCTTGGTCCTCTCATGAAACACCGAGTTGGATGCAATGTGGATGGCAGCTTGATTGTCACAATGCATTGTCATTGGAGTTGCTTGATCGATCTCCAAGTGCTTCAAGATGCCTTTGATCCATACCAACTCGTTGGTGAGCTTCAGCATGGCTCTATACTCGGCTTCTGCACTTGAACATGACACTACCTTCTGCTTCTTGCTCTTCCAAGTCACCAAGTTGCCTCCAATGAATGTGCAATAGCCTGTGGTTGATCTCCTGTCTGCTCTATCACCAGCCCAATCCGCATCACAATATCCCACCACTTCAGTGCTTCCATTGCAGCCCATCCATACTCCTTGATCAGGTGAGCCGTTGAGATACATCAAGATCCTCTCCACCATGTGCCAGTGATGTTCCTTAGGCACTTGCATGTGTTGACTCACCTGATTCACAGCAAAGCAGATGTCAGGTCTAGTTATAGTAAGATAAATCAATTTGCCAACTAGTTTTCTATAGAGTTTAGGATCCTGATAAGGTTTGCTGTCTTCAATCTCCCCCTCTCGTGGGACTTTGTAGCCATCCTCCATAGGCATCCTTGCTGTCTTGCCTCCATAAGCACCTGCACCTTTCAAAAGATCAAGTGTATATTTCCTTTGGGACATGAACAAACCTTCCTTGGATCTACATATCTCAATTCCAAGGAAGTATTTCATTTCTCCCAAGTCTTTAATCTCAAACATGGATTTAAGAAACTCCTTGGTTGCTATGATACCTTCCTTATCACTCCCTGTGATAATGATATCATCAACATACACAAGGAGAGCAATCATACCTGAGGGAGTCGTGAGAGTGAAGAGAGTGTGATCTAGTTCAGACTTCTTGAAGCCTCGGCCATTCAGAGTAGTGCTCAACTTGTTGTACCAAGCCCTTGGTGATTGCTTCAGTCCATAGATGGCTTTCTTCAATCTCAGTACATTCCCACTCTTTACTAAGTGTTCAAGGCCTGGAGGTGGATGCATATACACTTCATCCTCAAGTTCACCTTGTAGAAACGCATTCTTCACATCCATTTGCCATAACCCCCATCCAAGATTCACAGCCAAGCTTAGTACAATCCGGATTGTGTGGAGTTTAGCTACTGGTGCAAAGGTTTCTATGTAATCTTCTCCATAAGTTTGAGTGAACCCTCTTGCAACTAGTCTTGACTTCTTCCTCTCAACCTTTCCATCCGCTTTGTACTTGATTGTGAATATCCATCTACTAGTCACAGCCTTCTTCCCTTTTGGTAACTCACTCTCATACCATGTATCATTCTTGATCATCGCTCCTGCCTCATCTCCAACTGATTCCTTCCATTCTTTATCTTTCATTGCTTCTTCATAGCTTCTTGGGATGTGATTCTCATCCAAGTTTACCATGAACGCGCAATGTGCTTCTGGATATTGAGCAAAGGAGCACACGGCTTGAGAAGGATGCTCCACAGCTTGGGCATTGTAGTACACTCTCGTGTTTACCCAACTGGAAGGATCCTTCCTTATCCTTGTACTCCTTCTTAGTGGCTGCACAACTGGTTCTTCTTCCTGTTGTTCTTCTACCACTTCATCTTGAGAAGGTGTTTGTGTCACACCATGATCATGTCCATGACCATCCGAGCCTATGCTCTCTTCTCCTTCATTCTCTACTCCTCCTTCATCTTGGTTGGCCTCTTGCATAGGCTCCTCATGCTCCTCTCCTCCCTCATGATCAAGGTGGGATGGTGAACCAACTTCAGGAGGTGTAGTTGCGTGATTCCTCGGATCCTGGGATGTACTGATTCCAAGACCTTCAAGAATGATCCGCAAGGTGGTGGCCTTGTCTGATGTTAAGTCCTTCAGGTCTTCTTGATTCTTTTCTTCATAGTATCCTCTATCTTCCAAGAACTTCACATCTCTAGATACAAGAACTCTCCTTGCTATAGGATCATAGCATTTGTATCCTTTCTGTGTAGCTGAGTATCCTATGAACACAGCCTTAGTGCTTCTTGCTTCTAGCTTGTTGATCATCTCTCCTGGTTTGAGGACAAAGCATAGGCATCCAAAGACTCGCAAGTAATCAAGAGCTGGCTTGTACCTGTTCAGAACTTCAAATGGAGCCTTCTCATTCAGAACTTTGGTTGGAGTTCTGTTTATCAGGTAACAAGCAGTGGCAACCGCATCACTCCAAAATCTCTTTGGAACATTACTCTGAAACATAAGTGACCTTGCCACTTCCATGAGATGCCTATTCTTCCTCTCAGCCACTCCATTTTGCTGTGGAGTATAAGGACAGCTTGTTTGATGTAGAATCCCATGTTGTGATAGGTGTTGCTTGAATGCATGACTCGTGTACTCTCCTCCATTATCTGATCTCAAAATTTTAATCTTAGCATGATAATGGTTAGTTACATAAGTTTGAAAATTCCTAAATGCATCAAGTACCCTATCTTTGGTCTGAATTAAGGTTAACCAGGTGTATTTGGATTTTTCATCAATGAATGTGACAAAATACTTATAACTATCTCTAGATAAGCAAGGGGCAGTCCATACATCTGAATGAATTAGATCAAAGCAATTATCATAAACAGTAGTAGACTTTTGAAACACAGTTCTACAATGCTTGCCTAAAATGCAAGCTTCACAATCCTTATTCTCAAACACAACACCTGGTACCATTAAGTTCAAAGCTTTAACATGAGGGTGTCCTACTCTAGCATGCCACAATGCATTTTTATTCAACAAAGAAGCAGAAGTAAACGAGCAACTATAATCAGGAACAGAAGTGAGTTCTTCAAGCATATAGAGATCTCCCTTAGTCACCCCTTTCCCAATCAACCTGCTGCTCTCAATATCCTGAAACTTCACATCATTAGGACTAAAGATAACATTGCATTGTAAATCATTAGTACATTTCTTCACTGATAATAGGTTTGATGTGAATTCAGGCATGTAAAAAGCTCTAGATTCTTTGTTAAACAGCTTAAGCTTTCCTATTCCTCTAATGGGTATCTTATCCCCATTTGCTATCATCACATGCCCATGTGTAGGTTCTATATCCTTAATCAAGTTTTCATCACTTATCATATGATGTGATGCACCAGAATCAACAATCAATGGTTTACCTACTCGTTTAGCATTATGGCATAGATTACTAAGTGATGAATGCATCTTATCAGTTCTAGCAATGTAAGCATGCCTATACTCATTCCTAGCTTCTAACCGTTCTACTAGTTCTCTAATCAAGTGATCATCCTTATATGCAATCATAGAAGCTCCAAAGGAATAACCGTAAGTGTTACCGTTTTCCTTTAGCATTTTGAAGAGGGCATCAAGGTCTGATCTCTTGATGTAGTCATCATTGCTGCGGGAGCTTGAGGCGCCTGTGTAAGCCACCAGAGACTTCCCATTCCCATCATTGCCTCCAAGCCCATCCACTTCACTGATCTTGCTGGTGCCAGCTCCGCTTGAACCTTCAGTCACATTTGCCCTTCCCTCACGCTCCTTCATGAACTTGGCCGGCTTGAGGTGTGGGTGCAGTATCCAGCATTGGCTCTTCTTATGACCATGCTTCTTGCAATGATCACAGTTGCCATTGAACTTCCTGTCCTCGTACTTCCCGTGAGATGCCTTGTTTGCTTGTGGAGCCTCGGTTGAATCCTCATGAGCTGCTTGATTGGCAAGAGAGAGCTCCCCCTTTCCTCCAAACAAACCCATGGATCCCTGCTCCCTTTGGATTTGTGCACACACCTCCTCAAGGTCCGGAAGCTTGTCTGACCTTAACATGTGCTGGATGAGCTGGGTGTAGGCCGGGTTCAGTGTGAGAAGCAGCCCAAAGACCTTGTCTTGCTCGCGCCTCTCATTCAGCTGATCTGGATCAGTTGTGCTCGGCCTCAGCATCTCCAGCTCTGACCATAAGGACCTGAACCTCCCCAAGTGCTTAGTGAACTCCATGTCCTCTTGTGCAAGACGGTTGATCGCTAGCTTCACTTCAAACACACGGCTGAGGTTGGAAGTGTTCCCATACACCTTCTTCAGCGTGTCCCACAGCTCCTTGGCTGATTCACAGTAGCTGTAGGCATCCAAGATAGCTGGGTCCAAGGATGCGTGTAGAACCGTCATCACCAGCATGTCTTCTTGTTGCCATTTCTCCACAGCCGCTTCATTGGAGACCTCTTCTTGATCTCCTCCCTGAGTAATGAGTTTCGGAGCCTCCCCTGTTGTGATGTGCCCCCACAAACCCTTACTTCCCACAGCAGTCTTCACCATCCGAGACCACACAAGGTAGTTGCTACCTTTGAAAGTAACCGCTACCTTCATCCTCATGTTCATCCCATGTTCCATCTTTGCTTGACTTGAAAACTTGGATCTTGGATTTCGTACACACCAACCTTGAGTCTAGAATCACGCAAACCAACAGAACGTAGCACAGCTTCAACTAGAACGGACCACAGCTTCAACACCTTCAAGACTACTCGCGTGTAGCTTCAAAGACGTTTAGCTTGTAACTCTCTAAAGATCAAACCCCAGATTCAAATGAACCTGGCTCTGATACCATATGAGATTAAGAGATCCTTAGAGTAAACAGAATAAAGAGAGTGTTTAGGAAGTGATTAAGAGAAGTTTGTGAAAGATTAGGAGACTAGATAGAGCCGTTTAGTGTCTAAGAGAAAAGCATAGTGTCTAAGAGATTAGAGAGACTCAAACTGCATAATCTTCATTAGGGTTGATGAGTTACAATATATAGAGAGAGCATACAAGGGTTTTCGAAATCAAGAGAAGACTAAAGCATGTGAGGTCAATCAGGAGAGGATAAGCTCATTTGGACTAGCCAATTAGCTTCTCCACATGCGCGGAGTATCTGGCATCTTGGACCGAGATGCTCTTGCCTTTCCAGCTGTTCCAGCCTGTCAAGGCGCGCTCTACCTTATCCCTAAACGGTCTGATGCCTCAAGGTAAGTTCCTTCCCTTTACCTTAGTTACCGTGTTACTTGGCTGATGCAAGGTAAGTCTTGGTCGATGCTGGATGGTACGGACTGTACGGCTTGTACGGCCTTGTACGGACGTCCGTACCATGCTCTCCCTAAACTCTCTCAAGCTTCCTCATCTCCTTTCCTCTTCAACTCCTTAGCTCTTCATACATATATATTCAGCTCAACTCAACAGGATCATATGCATTAAGACTCCCCTTCAAGCTTAGAACCGAGACTAGAAGGAGCTACGCTTGTGATCCTATGATCTCCATGGTCTAATAACTATCATCTTTCATGATAGCTTTCTTCTTGTGAGTTTACTCTCTTCCTTAACCAGGAACTAGGGTTTTGAATCACCATAGAGAGTCTCACAAGACACACCTCTCACATTGCATAATGACCCATGCTACACTTCCTGTAGACTAAGCTAGATATGTCAAATGGTATTATGCAATGGCCATCTCTCATTGCATACTCAATCACACTACACTTCCTGTAGATTATGGACTAACATGTCCTAGTGATGATATGCAATGGCACAAGACCTTTGTCTCTACATTCTTGGCTGTTGGTGAGTTACATGTATCACTTTCCTTGTGTACCTAACACCACCACAACTCAATGCAAGATCAGATCATCCCATTGGGATCAAACCAAGATAATTTATCCTGTTTGATCACCAATGCCACAGCAATATATAACCTTGAAACAAGCCAATCAATTAAGGCAAGAACAAGCAGTTTTCAATCTCTAAAATGACAATGCAAGCTTTATACAATACATTGACAATTTAGGCTCATTTTTAAATGCATCAATACATGAATGCACAATCTTAAAGCATTAACTCCATGAATGCAACATGTTCAATCCATGAGACATATTAAAGCTATGCACACCAGTTTCAATCAAGACCAATGATGCACACAACTTAGACACTTTCTAATTGATGCTAGACTTTCATTTATGGAATAAACATAAACATTAGCAACAGTACACACTCGGATTGAACTTAGACAATATGAGACATGCTTATGTATGCAAAACAGCTTTTCAAACATGATGCAAGCAGTATAGACATTCTACTCAATTCTACAACACATTCATTCTGATTCAAGCTATGGCAACACACAAGACAATGCAATAAACAAAACATGAGATTCTGGGACTCTAGACACCACTCACAGCACAATAAATAAAGACACAAGCTCTTATTAAGGGTTAGGAGGTTTGCTTACAAACAAGAGATCCGAGCTGATCTCTTGAACCTCCATGGGCACGGTTCACTTGAACTTGGCAGGTTTGAGGCTTGGATTCAGTATCCAACACCTCTACTTGGTGTGTCCATCCCTCTTGCAATGCTCACTCTCCAAGCATCTCACACCAGAAGCTTATTGAGTAGCTTTCTTCTTCTCTCTACTTCAGCTGGATCACTCCATGATCAGCTTGCAATGGTCTTGGTTTAAATTGCATCACCCTCCTGGTGATGCTCTTCTTTGTATGTCGACTGTCCTCTCTACACTCATCTGATGTGTAGGCTATGGTGACTAAACCACCATGGACAGAACCACAAGTCATCTCTCCATTGTCACAACATCTCTCTACCCTCTTTGGAGCAGGCTGTGGACTTCCCTCAGAATGTTGGCAACAGGCTTCATTTTATCCTTCTCTTGTAGTGATAAGGAGGAAACATGTCTTGAACTTTAGCTCTTCAGGTTGGTCATTTGAATCCCCACCACAAGCTTGAGATGAGCCTCAATGAACTTCAAGACCAGGAGCACATCACCCTAACAGCTGCGCTTAAATCACTGATCCACCCTTTTGCCCTCAGCTTCAAGTACCCTCAGATCACCGGCCTTCCTCATGGCTTAGGTGGTGACCTTCTTCTTCTTGTGTGTCTTGAACCAGGAGCTCAACAACCTCGTGGCCTGCGCTTCTTAAACCGGCTTCTACACACAAGAACCTTCCCATTGCTCCACACAATGGTTGGTCTTCCGCTTGTATGTCTTGAACCAGGAGCTCAACAACCTCGTGGCCTGCGCTTCTTAAACCAGCTTCTACACACAAGTATCTTCCATTGCTCCACATAATGGTTCAAGTCTTCCTCTTGTCTTGGATAGGTGGTGAGCAAAGAACACTTCTTGTGAACCTGAAACACCACTCAAACTCCAGCAAGGATAAGACACAAGAGTATTGGGATCAATCCTTGATTAATCATCAAGTTTGATTCCCAATCTCACAAGCATTGCAACAGATTAAAACAAGTCATTTTCAAGTTCTATCTTTGCAAGCAATCTCTCTAAGCACAAGCATTTTCTTTTTCAGTTTATGCAAGCTACTTAGGCATTTTAAAGCTTCTTTACTCAGCAGTTAGACATGAATCTAATGCTTCAATGTAAGACAGCCACAAGACTATATGCAACAGCTTTCAATTCGGTTTCAATCCATGTATGCAAGCAGATTCAATCAATCACAACAAGCATCATTATGAACCGGAGATAAGCATATTAACATACCTAGTAATCCTAGTAATACTGTTAAATTACTAGTCCTTTTAACTTACACAACTGCTAGTAAACTTAGTATAACTAGTACAATGAAAGGATTACTAGGGAACCAAGCTCTTTAAGCATCCTGGGACAGATTCTAAATTCATTTTATTTCATTTAATAATCTTTTAAACAGTCCTCAGGTTTTCAATCACATCACAACCAGTCAATATACTCAAGCTTTATACAAGAGAAAAAGGTTTCTTACAGCCAAGGACTAGTGTTAGTTCCTTGAAACTCCATAGATCATGGCAAGACAGTGAGCTGTTGGTGTCAACTCCAACTTCTCCTTCTCCCATGGACCTTTCTCTTGCACTCTCCATGTCAATGACTACACCTTTCTTCATGTTGAATTCGCCACACCAGTACCAGCTGAAAGCTGTCACCTTTCTTCTTGGACAGTGAATAAGAACCCTTTGCTTCCAAGGTTCTTTCTTCTTCATGGGCTTCATGAGAGAGTGTAGATCAGCCAGAGACAGCTTCTGGACACCATGGATGAGCATACCTTCTTCTTGAAGAGTTGAACAGCCGGCTGGACCATGGAGCTTCTTCTTGGCTTCAAGCGACATGGAGGAGAGCTATGAGCTTCAGCGGAAGCAAGAACCAAGTTCAGATGAACCTGGCTCTGATACCATGTGATTTTTAAAGAGATCTCTACTCTGGTTGTATGTGTGTGTGTATAAACTCCAATGGAGAAAGATAAGAGCTTGTTTTAGGTGATTTGAGAACAGAGATTGATGAGAGTGTTTAAGTGTTTATGAGCTAAAGAGAATGAGATTAAGAGACTGAGAGACTAAGAGAATAAGTGTTTAGAGATTAGAGTTTCAGATTCAAGAACTAGTTTTTCATTTCCATGAAGGAGAGGGGAAATCCCCCTAACTCTCTTAAGAGTTACAATTTCGTCCATACATCTGTTTATATAGGCTGTTACAATCTGAGACATCATAAACCTATATCTAATGGCTGTAAATCACTTAAGAGGAATGGATGGTGTAGATGAGCTGGTCTTGTTGCAATCTGAGTAGTTGATGCTGATTGGTTAAGAGGAGATGGAGTCTGATTGGTTTAATTCAAAATGGGGAAGGCTGAACTGTGATTGGCTCTCCTTAGGCTCCTGCTAATCTATCCAGAGATAAGTCCAGGTACATGGTCGTGGCTCCCCTTGTCTTTACAGCCAAGGCCAGCCTGTCCCAAGACCAAACTAGCCAATCACACTCCAATGGCATCTTCTTGATTCTCCTTTGATGCCATCTGATCAGAACCTTATCCACAAGACTGGGACCACTTTTATAACTCCTAAACCTTGCCCAGACATTGCACAAGCCTTCCCGGGACGTCAGGTTCGCCCTATTTTGCACCAACTCCAAAACTTCTCAAATGGCCGAGTTATGCAAATCTGGGTCGCCCTGGTCCGTACGGATCCGTACTGTCCGTACATGTCCGTACTGCCTCTCCCTATCTTTGCACACTCGCTCATTTGCTCCCAAATACACTTCTAAGTCTCTCCTAGACTTGACCCTAACTTTGCACATCCATCAGGACACTTCTGGACACCTTGCCCTATCTATTGCACAAGCCCCAACTCAACTCAACACTTTTAGTTTCTCCATTTCTTCTCTTCAAGTTAACACTTCTAAATGCTTGTAAGACATCACTGATGGATTTAACTATGGCATAGCAACAATCAGAACAGCCTAAGTCAAGACAAGTAGATTTCTATCTCTAACAATGACTATGCAAGTTCTAGACACTATATTGACATCCTAGGTTATTATGATTATTAAGTTCTCTAAATCAATGCAAGCTTTCATCAGTACATTGCATTTAGACTCATTTTTAATGCATTACTACATGAATGCACAATCTTAAAGCATTAGCTATATGAATGCAACAGGTTCAATCCATGATTTATATTAAAGCTATGCACAACAGTTTCAATCAGAACCAATGATGCAAGCAACTTAGACAGTATGAGATATGCTTATGTATGCAAAAGAACTTATCAATCATGATGCAAGCAGCAGAGACATTCTACTCAATTCTACAACACATTCATGATGATTCAAGCTATGACAACACTCAAGACAATGCAATAAACAAAACATGAGATTCTGGGACTCTAGACACACCACTCACAGCACAATAAATAAAGACACAAGTTCTTATTAAGGGTTAAGAGGTTTGCTTACAAACAAGAGATCCGAGCTGATCTCTTGAACCTCCATGGGCACGGTTCACTTAAACTTGGCAGGTTTGATGCTTGGATTCAGTATTCAACACCTTTCCTTGGTGTGCCCATCCCTCTTGCAATGCTCACTCTCCAAGCATCTCACACCAGAAGCTTATTGAGTAGCTTTCTTCTTCCCTCTACTTCGGCTGGATCACTCCATGATCAGCTTGCAATGGGCTTGCACTGGTCTTGGTTTAAATTGCCTCTACTTCCTGGTGATGCTCTTCTTTATATGTCGACTGTCCTCTCTACACTCATCTGATGTGTAGGCTATGGTGACTAAACCACCATGGACAGAATAACACGTCATCTCTCCATTGTCACAACATCCTCTCTACCCTCTTTGGAGCAGGCTGTGGACTTCCCACAGAATGTTGGCAACAGGCTTCATTTTATCATTCTATTGTAATGATAAAGAGGAAACAGGTCTTGAACTTTAGCTCTTCAGGTTGCTCATTTGAATACTAGCACTGCAAGCTTGAGACCGAGAATAGGGGAGATCCAAGCTTGAAATGAGCCTCAATGAACTTCAAGACCAGGAGCACATCACCCTAACAGCTGCGCTTAAATCACTGATCCATCCTTTTGCTTTAAGCTTCAAGTACCCTCAGATCACCGGCCTTCCTCATGGCATAGGTGGTGACCTTCTTCTTCTTGTGTGCCTTGAACCAGGAGCTCAACAACCTCGTGGCCTGCGCTTCTTAAACCGGCTTCTACATACAAGAACCTTCCCATTGCTCCACACAATGGTTGGTCTTCCGCTTGTATGTCTTGAACCAGGAGCTCAACAACCTTGTGGTCTGCGCTTCTTAAACCAGCTTCTACACACAAGTATCTTCCCATTGCTCCACACAATGGTTCAAGTCTTCCTCTTGTCTTGGATAGGTGGTGAGCAGAGAACACTTCTTGTGAACCTGAAACACCACTCAAACTCCAGCAAGGATAAGACACAAGAGTATTGGGATCAATCCTTGATTAATCATCAGGTTTGATTCCCAATCTCACAAGCAGTGCAACAGATAGACACAAGGCATTATCAAGTTCTATTCTTTGCAAGCTAGCTCTCTAAGAACAAGCAAGATCCTAACAGATTCAAGACAAGTTACTTAGGCACTTTTAAAAGCTTCTTTACTCAGCATTTTAGACATGATCTAATGCTTCAATGTAAGACAGCCACAAGACTATATGCAAAGCTTTAAATTCAGTTTCAATCCATGTATGCAAGCAGATTCAGTTAATCACTCTAAGCATCACTATGAAACGAAGCTAAGCATATTATCACATTTAGTCACCAAACAAAGCTCTTAAAGTATCCTGGGACAGATTCTAAACATTTTAATTTATCAATCTTTAACAGTCCTCAGGTTTTCAAGCACATCACACAATACAACCAGTCAACAACACAAGCTCATTATCAAGAGGGTTTTAAAATCGCTTACACAAGAACCAGGTTGGTTCCTTAAAACTCCAAGGGGACTGGCCATGGCTTTTGTTGAATCTGAGAGTCTGGATAGTCACCCACCTCCTACTCCTTCAGTTCATGGCCACCTTCTTGTTTCTCCAACTCAAAGACTCCTCCTTCTTCAAGTCTTCTAGGCGCCATCATCTTGACAGCTTTCATGATGAACCGGGTGAAGAACCTCTTGGAGGAGGCGCCTTGGATGAGGTTCGTGAGTCCTCTCCATACACTTCTGCTTCCAATGAGTCTCTCCATCAGGATAGACATGAGAAAGGATAAGAGACACGCCCTTCAGTCCTTCTTCTCATGGAGAAACTGAACTCATGGAGAAAGGTGAAGCTGAGGGTAGAGCTTGTGTTGTGCGGAAGCTACAGCTCAGGTTCTGATGAACCTGGCTCTGATACCATATGATTTTTAAAGAGATCTCTACTCTGGTATATGTGTGTGTGTATAAGCTTCAATGAGAATGATTAGAGCTTGTTCTAGGTGATATATAGGAAAGGATTAGTGAGAGTGTTTATGAGTATGTGAGACTTAAGAACAGAGATTGAGAGACTTAAGAGACTAGAGAGAAACTGAGAGAATAAGAGACTGAAGATTAGAGAAGGAGAAGGGAAACCCCTTACTCACTTAATGTTTCCAATTGTTTACAAGAAGCTTAAATACATAAATGGAGCTGAATTCATCAGATAACCTAAGCATGTGAATCAGCATAAAGGGGAGCGCCCATTTGAATTCTATGGACCAGAATCATCACATGCTTGGCCAATGGGATCTTA
>NW_026016911.1:0-45281 GCF_020379485.1 Brassica napus | reverse complement strand
TGATTTCGTCGTGACCGATTTTGAACCCAACAGTTAGCCCCCAGTCGTTAGAACATGAGCTTCTAGCGTGAGGTTCTAGCGTGGCTTGGCAAGTTAGGCAAGTTAGGTGAGTTAGGCGGAATTAATGGTTGAAAAGGTCTGTGGTAAGTGTCTTCTCGCTCTCTAAAAGTAGAAAACGCGATAAGATTGGGCTGCGCCTTATGACGGCTGCCTACGTACCCTTGTTGAAGGATCAAGCCTTTCGTAGTTCGTCTTGGAGTTAAGGTTCTTATGACTAGTTTCCAGTAGGACCTTTATGGTCTCGTTTTTAGTAGCGGATATAAGGCGTGTTGCTGCCGATGGCATTTTGTATGGGTGTAGAAGGGAAGACTACGAGTTGTCGTCTCGTAATCTAACTCTGTGTGAATGCCATATCCATAATCTGTTCGAGAGTTTTCCGCAGTGTGTAAACTTGCGGGATTTCTGAAGACGTCTCGAATATTGGCAAGAGACAAATTTTGGGATCTCGTATAGGGTGTTTGATACTATGCCTAGAGATGTTAGAGACCAGTGCGCTGGGTTTAGGGCAAGACCTAGGTTTACTTTGGTTTAAGATTGTGCGGTGACTGGCCGTTATCGTTTCCTGTGCGATTCTTCTGATTCGTACGATTTAAGTCCGCGATAGGTTCTCGGCTTATACGACTTGTTTGATACGAATCGAGCATCTCTCCGGAGACCGGAAGTGCTGGACCAAAATTTGGATTTTTTATAGCGCTATTATCCTTGTGTCGGATGTAAGAGAGTCATCTTCACGAGATGGCTAAGTCTGTTTAGGACGTTTAAGAGTTTGTTGTGATCAGCAACAAACTTAATGGTAAAAATTACCATTTTGAGTCTTCGCGCGAAGAATATGTTTTGAGAAGATGTTAGTGCGTATGACTGTCTGGTCTTCCATGAAGGTGTTTTTATCGAGGAAGGAAATTTCGTCGAAGAACTAATCTTCAGGCGTCTGCGACGTCTCGCGATGCTGAAGATTTGTTATTCTTTCGTATGCCACGTTTCGTGCTTGAATGTTCGCGGGCTTTGAAGATATTCGCGATGTTGCAAGGGTTTAGTATTAGCCCTGTTTGAGAAACGTTCTGGTTTGACTACGAATGTTCGCAGCCAAAAATTGTTGTTCCTGTTTGGATGCTAATAGTTTTATTTGCGATCGAGGAATTATGACTGAGGTGTCGTGTAAATTTGTCCATGGGAACAAGCGTTTTCCTTCATGTTTCTTTGTGAAGTGTTGGCCTTCCGAGATGTATTTCGTGCATTTTTTAGGATGTTTCGTATAGCTCTAGAAGCTTTGTTACGAATTTTTCCTTACATGCCGCGTATTATGGTTAAAACGTTGCGGGCTTAAAGTGAATTGTGGAGCGTATTGAACTTGGTCAATTTTCGAAAAGTTTAGATTTCCGTTAACCGTTTGGTTGTTAGGACTTAGTTTCGTTACGAAGAATTTATCATATGATTCCGACTGTGGGCTATACGATAATTTATCATATCATATAACCGATTTACGAAGGTCGTAAATCAGTGATATGTACATATGTCAAAGTAGCATTGTTTCTGCGGGTTTTACGAGAAACGTTCCCGCTGTGATTTTGATCTTAGGTGAAAGTTGCTTGGAGTTACTCATGGAGTATTACCGAAGTTTATTTCAATACGATCTAGTCGCGGAACGTTTTTCATAGGTTTTCGAGAGGATTCTCATGACACATTCGTTTCTGAACGAATTGGTCAACCAGAGGTGGATCTAGCTAACCATCGGGAGGAAAGTGCTCCTTTTAATGTGCACGATGCTACATATTCTCGAGTTTTCTTCGTCGCAAATGTTTTCGATGTTTTCCGTGACTACTTGGTACAACGGAACTGAAAGAAATGCTTTGGTGATTGAAGATTTCTCGTAGAAATTTTAAAACGAAACTGGCTTTCTGAAGCCGAAAAGGCTTCAATACTTTGGCTAATCGTCGAGTTTCAGTTTGATATTGGTACAAGTTTTCTGTACGCATGATTGCGACAAGAAATGATGTATAGTTTTTGAGATTATGTTCATGATCGTCTGGATATGTTGCTAGCGTTTAGACGAATATTAAGATTGTCGTTTGCCTATTCTTGACGATTTGCAGAAGTTTTTTGAAGTTTGGGAGTATACGAGTATAGTATACTACTACTCCCCCTTTTTTTTACGAAAGAAACGGTTGTTAACCGATACTTTGAAAGGTTGTGTACGTTTCCTCTTCTGATGTTTGAATGATCGATAATTCGGGACGATTTATAGACGACGCTTGGACTGTGATTTGGTTGTTTCCACGTTGACGACTTGGATATGTCGGTTCCGAGAAAATTGCCAGAAACGAATCGGTTTTAAGACGACGTTCATGTTCTAACTTTTCTCTCTTTAGGAAGCGAGCTTGATATGCGTGGCGATCGTTTCTCGACTTTCGGAGAGTTTAGATCGGTTTGCAAGATCTGGATGAACATTATGGAACAATATATCGAGACAGGAAAAATCGCTTTAAACTTAGTTCGCTAGACTATCCGCCTAGGTTTATGTTCCCTAAAGTTCTATGGCAGCCTCAGAGTAATTTCCTACGAAAATTCCAAGTCTGATTTCAAAAATTTCAAGTCGGAAATACCTTAGTTCTCTCGAAGATGCAGTTTTGTCCCTTCTCAGTTTTGCGTGCTCATTTCCGTTTCCTATTCTCGTGTATCTTCGCCATTTCCGATATTGGTGTTTATCCTTTGAAACTTGATATTTATCTTCCGAACTTGACTGTTATCTTCCCTTTAGATAAGATGTCGATTTTTGTAAAAAAGTTCAACGTAATCGTATAGTTAAGGCGGCTAAGATGTTAAGTTAACCGTTGCCGTTTTATACGATTAATCTGAATCCACGCGAGAAAACAAGTCTTTGCGGTTTTTTTATCGTAAAGTTTCAATGGTAACTCCGATAGAAACAAGAGACGTTTCGATCGAGATTGAAGGAGAATACAAAGATGGAGGTAAGGGCGAGAGTAGGAGCAAGCGGAGGAGTTTAGACGAGTCTTATTGTTTTTGTCGTAAAATCTCGACGGAAACTCCGATTGAGATGAAACGAAAAGTGTTTCGATCATGATTCAAAAGAGAACACAAAGGAGGAGCTTTTTGAAGCCTGAAAGATCGCAATGTAGCGAGCTGGAGGTCTGACAGGTCGCTACGTAGCGAGTGGAAGCAAGCCAGGAAGAGTCCTACTTGTTTTCGTCGTAAAATCTCAATGGAAACTCCGATTGAGACGAAACGAAAAGCGTTTCGATGAGGATTAAAAATAGAACCCAAAAGAGGACCTTTATGAGGCCTTACAGGTCGCTACGTAGCAACTGACGGCCTGACAGGTCGCTACTACGTAGCGAGTGGAAGCAAGCCAAGAAGAGTCCTACTTGTTTTCGTCGTAAAATCTCAACGGAAACTGATTGAGACGAAACGAAAAGCGTTTCGATGAGGATTCAAAAGAGAACCCAAAGGAGGACATTTCTGAGGCCTTACAGGTCGCTACGTAGTGACTGAAGGCCTGACAGGTCGCTACGTAGCGAGTGGAAGCAGGCCAAGAAGAGTCCTACTTGTTTTCGTCGTAAATCTCAACGGAAACTCCGATTGAGACGAAACGAAAAGCGTTTCGATGAGGATTCAAAAGACAACCCAAAGGAGGACCTTTCTGGGCCTTACAGGTCGCTACGTAGCGACTGATAGTCTGACAGGTCGCTACGTAGCGAGTGGGAGTAAGCCGAGAAGAGTCCTACTTGTTTTCGTCGTAAAATCTCAACGGAAACTCCGATTGAGACGAAACAAAAAGCGTTTCGACGAGGATTCAAAAGAGAACCCAAAGGAGGATCATTCTGAGGCCTTACAGGTCGCTACGTAGCGACTGACAGTCTGACAGGTCGCTACGTAGCGAGCGGAAACAAGCCAAGAAGAGTCCTACTTGTTTTCGTCGTAAAATCTCAACAGAAACTCCGATTGAGACGAAACGAAAAGCGTTTCGAAGAGGACTCAAAAGACAACCCAAAGGAGGACCTTTCTGAGGCCTTACAGGTCGCTACGTAGCGACTGACAGTCTGACAGGTCAGTACGTAGCGAGTGGGAGCAAGCCGAGAAGAGTCCTACTTGTTTTCGTCGTAAATTCTCAACGGAAACTCCGATTGAGACGAAACGAAAAGCGTGGCAATGAGGATTCACAAGAGAACCCAAAGGAGGACCTTTCTCAGGCCTTACCGGTCGCTACGTAGCGACTGACGGCCTGACAGGTCGCTACGTAGCGAGTGGAAGCAAGCCAAGAAGAGTCCTACTTGTTTTCGTCGTAAAATCTCAACGGAAACTCCGATTGAGACGAAACGAAAAGCGTGGCGATGAGGATTCACAAGAGAACCCAAAGGAGGACCTTTCTCAGGCCTTACCGGTCGCTACGTAGCGACTGACGGCCTGACAGGTCGCTACGTAGCGAGTGGAAGCAAGCCAAGAAGAGTCCTACTTGTTTTCGTCGTAAAATCTCAACGGAAACTCCGATTGAGACGAAAAAGCGTGGCGATGAGGATTCACAAGAGAACCCAAAGGAGGACTTTCTCAGGCCTTACCGGTCGCTACGTAGCGACTGACGGCCTGACAGGTCGCTACATAGCAAGTGGAAGCAAGCCAAGAAGAGTCCTACTTGTTTTCGTCGTAAAATATCAACGGAAACTCCGATTGAGACGAAACGAAAAGCGTGGCGATGAGGATTCACAAGAGAGCCCAAAGGAGGACCATTCTGAGGCCTTACCGGTCGCTACGTAGCGAGTGGAGAGTTGGCTTGAGCTCGGTTGCTACGTAGCGACCGAGTAGTGTGCGTGCTCGGTCGCTGCGTAGCGACCGAGCGGTGTGCGTCCTCGTCGCTACTTAGCGACCGAGCATGTGCGTGCTTGGTCGCTACGTAGCGACCGAGCAGTGTGTGCGTGCTCGGTCGCTACGTAGTGACCGAGCAGTGTGCGTGCTTGGTCGCTACGTAGCGACGGAGCAGTGTGTGCGTGCTCGGTCGCTACGTAGCGACCGAGCAGTGTGCGTGCTCGGTCGCTACGTAGCGACCGAGCAGTGTGCGTGCTCAATCGCTACGTAGCGACCGAGCAGTGTGCGTGTTCGGTCGCTACGTAGCGACCGAGCAGCGTGTGCGTGCTCAGTCGCTACATAGCGACCGAGCAGTGTGCGTGCTCGGTCGCTACGTAGCGACCGAGCAGTGTTGCGTTCTGGGTCGCTACGTAGCGATCGAGCAGTGTGCGTGCTCGGTCGCTACGTGTGCGTGCTCGGTCGCTACGTAGCGACCGAGCAGTGTGCGTGTTCGGTCGCTACGTAGCGACCGAGTAGCGTGTTCGTGCTCGGTCGCTACGTAGCGACCGAGCAATCTGTGCGTGCTCAGTCGCTACGTAGCGACCGAGCTAGGTAATCGTTTTGTTGTGTTTCCTTTTTCCGCGATTCACCTAGGGGTTTTTCAGCGGTTTTTGGGAGAACAAGTTTTACCCTTCCGAAATGTCAACGGAAAACGTGTTTTGGTAAAATCCTTACGCATTGAGATTTCTTTTGTTCGGTAATGAGCCAAACTTACGGGGTTTGATAAGATTTATCGTCTCCCTTTACGTTTAGAAAGAGAAATCGCGAACTTGTTTTAGTGCTCTTCCTGTGGCGGAAGGTCGCGACTAAGTTTTCGGTTTTGTTGAAAAACTACGGTGTTTGCGTAAGCGTTGGCCATAGGAGCAGTCAGTGCTGCGAGTTTGTCTTTCATATATCCAGACATCGTTTCGATCAAGCGTTTTGTGGCCATGAGTAAGAGTAATCCGTAACCCCCACTCCTTCTAGCGCCAAACTATGGGAACCGAAATTCGCACTGTCGATTTCCGTTTAAATAAGGAAACTAGGAAAACCCTAATTTCCCAGAGGTCCCGGATCTCTGCGAGAGCCAACGACAAGTGACCAAATATATGCGGAAATTATGAAAAGATAACGAACGAGTTTAGAGAAAACAGCTGATCTTATTTCGAGTCCGTGTAAGAGCGTTGCGATCATTACAAGCGATCATGAAAGCTTTGGCCGCAAAGACTGTCAGCGAGTTACTTAGTTCTAGCGGCCTAAAAGCTCAAACCTAGTTGAGTCGCAGCTCGATAACAAAAGACGAAAAAGATACGTAAAAGGTTTTTGATTGGTTTCGGACTGAACCTTGTTAAAGGCTGCCTACGTACCCCTTTCGAGGATCAAGCCGAACGTAGGTCAATTGATAGAGCTGGACAAGAGATCGAACTGCCTGGGCGAGTTCGTCTAGTAATTGAGTGCCAGTCATAGAAACCGAACTTGTCGAGAATAAAGCCTAAAGTTTCAAAGTGCAGAGAATTCCGAATCTAAAAAGTTCTCCCCCATGCTCCTCGCCTAGGACTCCTTTATATACTAGCTCCAAGGTCGGTTTACGCTTTTACTCTTCTGCCCTTAAGCCGTCATAGCATAAAAATGGAGATATTCCATTTTCCCGATTTTCACAATTATCTTCAAAACTTCCGTATTTATCCGCGAAAACTTGACATTTATCCTTCCTTGTGGACCAAGCGTAAACCGGGCTGTGGTTTACGGGCTTCTAGTTAAGAAATCACAGGATGGGCCTCGAGTCGTGTTTTAGGTCCCTTTGGGCCGTCCTCCGACTCGAAGAGTTTACTACGATTTCTTTTGGCAAAGAAAGAACTTTCCGCGGTTTCTAATCCGCGAAGTTTGATCGATGATTTAGAATAGCGGAAAACATAGACTGAGCTCGCTATGGTCTTCGGGAGATAGCATTTGAAGGTTTGACGAGAATGCATGGACTGGTGTCGTACCAATGTTCGGAAGAGCTCGGTCGTTGAACTTTGGCTCGAGCCCGGTCGCTAGGTAGCGACCGAGCAAGACGGATGCTCGGTCGCTATGTAGCGACCGAGCTTGGCTCGGGCTCGGTCGCTACGTAGCGACCGAGCGAGACGGACGCTCGGTTGCTACGTAGCGACCGAGCGAGACGGACGCTCGGTTGCTACGTAGCGACCGAGCTTGGCTTGGGCTCGGTCGCTACGTAGCGACCGAGCGAGACGGACGCTTGGTCGCTACGTAGCGACCGAGCTTGGCTCGGGCTCGGTCGCTACATAGCGACCGAGCGAGACGGACGCTCGGTCGTTATGTAGCGACCGAGCTTGGCTCGAGCTCGGTCACTATGTAGCGACCGAGCTGTGTGCATGCTTGGTCGCCGCGTACCGATCGAGCTTGGCTTGTCTGCGGTCTGATTTCCATACTCGAGCTTGTCCGCGGCCGATTTGGATACATGTCCGTTGCTTCGGACAATCGGTATTTAGTGGTTCGATTGAGATTTGGACGAGATTTTACTGCAAGGCTCTTTGTAAAGATATCTTTAAGAAGATTACTTTTCGTAAAAACGTTTATGCTGATTTTTACGGACTTTCAGACATTGATTCCGTCGTGACCGATTTTGACCCCAACAGTTTAGAAAAAAAAAGTTTTAGGCAATTAGATTGACCCGTTTTCGTATATTTTAAGACTGGCTCAGATATATAGTTTCTTATAATATGATGGATTTTCAGTTTTTCTTAATAACATAAGCCCATTAATTTTTAGGAAGTTGACTTAGATATTATATATTTTAGGACTTATGACCAGAACCATACAAATCTTTTTTTATTACTGGTATTTTTTAAATGCCAAGCGTGCCATTTATCCACGTTATGAGAAAAAACGTATTTACGAAAATGCCATTACTTTTGAACGCCACGTAAGCAAAAATCCGGCGACAATTAGGAATACGCTTCCGTGTTTTCACTAAGTCAGCCGTAAAATAATATTTCTTTCGTTACGGCTGGTATATGTATAAGTTTCGGCTGACTTATAATAAAATAGTTGACTTAGTAAAAAAAGCTGATTTAAGACGATAAGTAAACCACGCGTAAGGGTTGAGTTATATGAATCTAGTTGAGTTATTGGACAACGGCTGACTTACGTACTGACGTTACGGCTGACTTAATCATCGATGGATTGAATTCTGGAAAATTGGGTTGAGTCGTAGTAAAGACACGACTCAGTTATATACCCACGGCTGAGTTAATCAACACTGAATGGCTAGGTTATGGGATGTTTGACGGCTGAGTTATTTTAAATCAGCCGAAACTGGATGGTTTAACATGAAACTCAGCTATATTGTGGTTGAGTTATTAGCGAAAGATTAATTACTAGAATAATATTGTTTTACGGCTGAATTGTTAAACGATATGGTTGGCTTATTGTATTTCATCCTATTTACAGCTGGGTTATCGAAAAAGATTAATTACTGAACTAGTATCCACGTTTCGGCAGACTTACTTACTACATGTGGACTGACTTAGGGTGTCTGAGTTATATATTCTTTTGGTGGCTGAAAAACCGAATTTCCATGTCAGCTGCCATGTCATCAATTCGGATTTGTCATGTCATCAGTAACGAAAGAACTTCAAAACTAGGTTTTAATCAGCCTGTTCATATTCCTCTCCTCCCCTTTCATACCCGTTATTTCTCTTCTTCATATATCTCAGTTGGTTATGGATCCGGTTATTATTGTTTCCGGTAACTGGATTAAGAAAAACAAATATGTATTCAACGCTGATAGTAGAGGGTGTAGAGTTCTCCATTTAGATGAGAACTCTACACATGAATATTTCACAAAGTCTGTTCTCGATGATTACGGATTGAATGAAATGAGTGATCATATTCAGCTAAGCTACATGTTCTCGAATAAATCATTGAAAACAATGGCGCACAACACTCCACCAGTGTACGTGTCCAATACTCGGCAGTTGCATGGTTTTGTAGCCCTAAAGAAAATCGAAAAACTACGTCTTTGTGTTGAGATTACGGAGAACAAGGACGACTGAGCAAGAGAGAAGACTAAAACAAACTTCAGTTTTAGCTCAGAAGTAGAAGCGTCAGAAGTTGAGTCTAGAGACGATAATTACAGTGGGAGTTACGATGGTTGCAGTTCGGAGAAGGAAGAAGAGGACAATGAGATTGATTGCCCTAGTATTGTGGAAGGAGAAAATCAGAACGTAGGCAGAGAAGATGAAACAGGCAAAGAAAACGAAGAAGACGATGAATTTGATAGCCGATTTGATATGTTCGACGACTCGGACGGTGCGTCATCTGAAGATGATAACTTCAGCTCATACGGTGAGTCTCCTTTAGAAGACGAAGAGTCACCAACGATACCTCCCAAGAAGATATATCAGAACTTTTCGATGAGCGTGTCTAAAGAGAGTGAGGAGGTTCTTCTAAGGTTGGAGATGTCGTCGTTAAATCTTGCGGTAGGGCAACGATACGAGAGTAAAGCCGATTTGGAGAGACGACTGAAACTTCTTACAGTGAAGGATCGATTTGATTATGATGTAGACATATCAACCCGAACATTATTCATTGTTAAGTGTTGGGTTGATGGATGTATCTGGAGGGTTTGTGCTTCTACCAAAGGGGAATCCCCGGCGTTCTATGTTTGTATTTACGAATCGAATCATACATGTTCTACAACTGAGTGTTCTAATCGATGTCGAAATGCAACACCAGATATTTTAGGAGAGTTGTACAAGAACTTTCTCGGCGACGTTGGTCCGGCCGTTTGCCCTACGAGTGTTGGAATAGCTATCACTAAGAAGTTTGGTGTAAAGGTAATTACTTTGGTGTAACTGAGTTATGTTTACGAAACAGCTGAGTAATATGTGTTTCGTAGCGGCTGATTTATTTACACAATGCGGCCGAGTTATATTAAAATAGTGTTGAATTAGTTTTACGTTGTGACTGACTTAATTGTATGATGTGGCTGAGTTATTTGTATCGTTTTTCATGTGAACAGATGGATTATTGGAATTCTTACCGGACGCTGAAATTTGCAAGGGAAATCGTTCAGGGAACACCTGAGAGTGGGTTTGAACGCTTGCCTTCTTACTTATACATGATAATAAGGGAAAATCCGAGTACAGTTGCGCGTCTTCAAATCGATGAGAATGGAAAATTCATGTATGTGTTTCTTGCGTTTGGTGCGAGCGTAAATGGGTTTCCTTTCATGCGCAAAGTTGTGGTTGTCGACGGTACGTTTCTTAATTGTAGATACAAAGGGACGCTTCTCACAGCACTAGCTCAGGATGGTAACTTTCAGATTTTTCCAATAGCCTTCGCAGTGGTTGACACTGAAAATGATGATTCCTGGCATTGGTTTTTTAAGCAACTAAAACTTTTGATTCCTGACGACGAGGGTCTTGCGATAATCTCGGATAGGCATAACTCGATTGGGAAAGCAATTACAAATGTGTATCCGCTTGCTTCTCGTGGAATTTGCACGTACGATCTATATAAGAATATACTGGGACGGTACAAAAGAAAAGATGCATTTCGTCTGGTGAAGAAAGCGGCGAGATGTTTTAGGATGTCTGACTTTACTCAGATTTTCAAGGAGATTGAAGCGATTAATCCAGCACTCCACGGCTACCTCCAAAGGGCTGATGTCCGACTGTGGACGCGTGTTCATTTCCCGGGCGAGAGGTACAATTTGATGACTACGAACATAGCGGAATCAATGAACAGAGCATTGTCGAATGCTAGAGGTCTTAACATTGTTCGGATATTAGAATCGATACGGGTTATGATGACCAGATGGTTTGCTGAACGAAGAGAGGATGCCAGATCGCAGCGAACCACGCTTACTCGTGGTGTGGAGAAACTACTACATGTAAGTAAGCCTTTAAAAAAATTAGTCAGCCTTTAAATTCATAAGTCAGTCTTTACAGCTCTTAAGTCAGCCCTTAAGATGTACTAAGTCAGTCGTTTCACATTAATTATATATTTTTTAATAGGGTCGTGTAACTGCCGCCAGAGATTTGGCGGTACAGAGGATTGATGATCATCACACTGAAGTTAAATATGGATCTTCCGGCGAGTCTTTGCATGTTGTTAATTTGGTAGAGCGAAAGTGCACATGTCGCCGTTTCGAACTCGAGAAATTACCATGTGTACACGCAATCGCAGCGGCGGAGTACAGGAATGTTTCTCGTATATCCATGTGCAGTCCTTACTATACCAGCAATTATTTGGTTAGCGCATACGCTGAATCGGTCATGCCGGTTGATTCAGCGCAACCTGTTCCAGAACTCGTGGCTAACCAACGCTGCTTGCCCCCGACTGTACGTCAACCACCAGGCAGACCGAAAAAAAATAGGATGAAATCTGCTTTAGAAGTTGCACTATCAAACAAACGTCCTAGGAAAGAGCACACATGTTCTCGATGTAGACAGAGTGGTCATAATGCGAAAACTTGTCCGATGTAAGCAAGTGTTGTAGGGATTTTCATGTTTTTGTATTACGGCTTAGTTTATGGTTTTAATGTTTTTGTATTACGGCTGATTTGTTGATTTTCATGTTTTTATTACGTCTGGGTTGTTGTAGGGATTTTCATGTTTTTGTATTACGGCTTAGTTTATGGTTTTAATGTTTTTGTATTACGGCTGATTTGTTGATTTTCATGTTTTTCTTACGTCTGGATTGTTGATTTTAATAGTTAATACTTATGGCCGGGCTGTTATTTTTCATGTCCTTTGGAAAGCATCTCAACGACTCTGATATGCGTAACGGCTGGGTTAGTGTTAACATGGGCTGAGTTATTGTTTACTAGGCTGAGTTACCTTTTTAACGGCTGAGTTATTTTGAATTAGTAGTATGAAATAGGATGAAATCTGCTTTAGAAGTTGATAGTGCAACTTCTAAAGCAGATTTCATCCTATTTTTCTTATATCATAATGCGAAAACTTGTCCGATGTAAGCAAGTGTTGTAGAGATTTTCATGTTTTTGTATTACGGCTTAGTTTATGGTTTTAATGTTTTTGTATTACGGCTGATTTGTTGATTTTCATGTTTATTCTTTAAAAATTCCCGCCAAAAAAAAGAAAGGTTGTCAGACGACTGAGTTTCACACTGCCAATAAATAAGACTTTCAACTCTATATTCTATATTTTTACACATTTTCTCTGTCTATCTAAATCAATTTCACCCCTGAGAGACTAAATCGAATTTTTCCCTCTTCTTGAATTGCCTGAAGAAATTCAGGCGGTAGTGGTTGAACGTGCGGCCCGTAACTCCATCCAAGATCTCTATGGCCTCAAAGCATCGTCGAGGTCGATGAAGGCGTTAGCAGAGCGGCGTTGGGTTTACCATTTCCTCGATGTTTTATCCGTTCCCTGGGGACTCAATATGCCTTCTGAGTTGTTGAAAGCTTGCTACGATGAGGGAAATCCAAGCACGCTTTATACAAAGGGTGTACAGTTTTTCTACTCCTTGGACCTTCACGAAGAAGGGCTTTTTCTCATGAAGCGTGCAGCAGATGCTGGATATGAGCGTGCTGTGTATACACACGCAATGACTCGAGCAATCTTTGAGGGTGAAGGGAAGTATTTTGATGGTATTCCATTTGAATTTGTTGACAGGATCGGTAAACTAGTGCGCTCTGTGAAATGGGGTTGGGGTTTGTGGCATGGTGACTATTTTCGCGACCATAAGGTCCTGTTCATTTGCTTTTTTATGTCATCGTTCTACAGATGCCAATGTGCAAATCTTGTGCAGCGACAATGTCACTGCTTGTGGCACATTGATGTCACTAAGGATGATAACATGTGTAACCGCTGTTTCTGGATCAAAGAGCTCGGCTTGTTTTTACGTGATTTTGAACCGATAAGCCTGTTAAGGGACACAAGGAAGTGGTGAAGATGTAATGTATCAAAACTTATCTTTTTATGTTATTTGCTATTCCAGTATGTTGTATGTCGAGACTAATATTCTATGGCTAAGTTGTTGTTTTCTAATATTTGATTAAATGCTATTTATCGGCTGAGTTAATTGTTTCGTTGGCTAAGTTAAATATATTTGAAGACTGAGTTAATGGTTCCTAAGGCAACGTAAAATCTATTTCGAGGCTGAGTTAATTTTTGTAAGGCTAAGTAAAATCTATTTAAGGGCTGAGTTAATTGTTTCCAAGGCTGAGTTAATTGTTTCTTAGGCTAGGTAAATGCTATTTGAAGGCTGAATTATTTGTTTTTACAGCTTAGTTAATTTAATTTCACGGTTATTAAATGATTTGATTAAAACATAGGACTGAATTAAACCAACCTAACAAGAAACTCCATTAAAGAAAATTTTATTGTCTCGATAGTATAAGGGTCTCAACCTTGACTTATTTTCACACGCTTAATATTAATTTTGATTTATTAAAATTCACGTGAAATCCCAACCGTCGCGAATCATGTTTCGGCTGAGTTGGCTGAATTATATCTTACTGGCCAATTAGAGTCGAGGAAAACATCAAAAAAACTCATGGCAACTGAATTTGATCACGCGCATAATAATGGTCTCGATTTACACTGGTCTGGATAAATGAACCGTCTTGCTGAGTTATTGATGCATAAAAACTGATTTGTGTTAATTTATGTCACGACTGAGTTATATGAATAGGTAGAAAATAAAATATGATGTGTGTTACATAGTATATAAAATCCGGTCTTAAAAAACATAAAAATAAAAAAGAAGTTGATGACATGAGATTAATCATCCAGCATCCATTTTTCATGAAGCTTACACCAGTCAGGGTCGATGACCTTCACAGCTCCCAACTCTGCTTCGGCTTCACAATGTTGAGCGGTAAGTGTCTCCAACTCAGCCACGAGGTCAAATTTGCCTTCGGCCTTGATAATGGCATCAAGCAATTTCATGCGCGCAGCAATAGAATTTACTTTGCTGGAGGCGTCGTTCCATTCAGATTCAGATTGCCTTTGTTCCTTGTCCAAGCGGAGAAGCGCCCTGTAATGCTCCGTCGTTTCCATTTTCCCTTTGTTATAACCTTCAACAGCATCCGCTCCATAGACATCCTCCATAGGACGTTTCATCGATCTTTTCGATCCTTCCATTGCCACTTGATCACTTAATGAGGGTTTGGATTTGTGGCATTGTGCGCTTTGTATTTATAGATAAAAAAATGATCTATTGGAGTCGTTTGGAAAGCATCTCTTCGACTACGAGATAATTCATGTCCTTTGGAAAGCATCTCTTCGACTACGAGTTAATTGTTTCCAAGGACTGAGTTAATTGTTTCAAAGGCTGAGTTAATTGTTTCTTAGGCTAGGTAAATGCTATTTGAAGGCTGAGTTAATGGTTCCTAAGGCTAAGTAAAATCTATTTAAGGGCTGAGTTAATTGTTTCTCAGGCTGAGTTAATTGTTTCTTAGGCTAGGTAAATGCTATTTGAAGACTGAATTATTTGTTTTCACGGCTGAGTTAATTTAATTTTCCGGTTATTAAATGATTTTATTAAAACATACTGACTTATCAAAAGACTGATTTACGGTTTCGGTCAGGTTATCGTTTACATAGGACTGAATTAAACCAACCTAACAAGAAACTCCATTAACGAAAATTTCATTGTCTCGATAGTATAAAGGTCTCGATATTTGTTTGAACCTTGACTTATTTTCACACGCCTAATAAAGGGCGGCATAATTTATTGAAGCGACTAATATTAATTTTGATTTATTAGTTCGGATAACCACACAATATATAAGAATTATCTTTTTTATTTTAAAATATTTTTTAGATTTTAGATAATTCTTATTATTGCTAGTTATAATACATGAGTGCTTGCCGTATCCCTATATGTAAAGACATACTAATAATGAGTCTCAATATTATCATGGCAGCCAATAATGATCACACGCATAATAATGGTATTTTCTGATATTTGATTAAATACTATTTAAAGGCTGAGTTAATTGTTTCCAAGGCTGAGTTAATTGTTTCTTAGGCTAGGTAAATGCTATTTGAAGGCTGAATTAATTCTTTTTACACCTGAGTTAATTTAATTTCACGCCTAATATTAATTTTGATTTATTAAAATTTACGTGAAATCCCAACCGTCGGGAATCATATTTCGGCTGAGTTGGCTGAATTATAAATAAGGTACTGAGAACAATCGGACTCTCAACAGTCAATTATTACACATTTTCTCTATCTCTCTAAATCAATTTCACCCCTGAGAGAGTAAATGGAATTTTTCCCTCTTCTTGAATTGCCTGAAGAAATTCAGGCGGTAGTGGTTGAACGTGCGGCCCGTAACTCCATCCAAGATCTCTTTGGCCTCAAAGCATCGTCGAGGTCGATGAAGGCGTTAGCAAAAAGGAGTGGGGTTTACCATTTCCTCGATGTCTTATCCGTTCCCTGGGGACTCAATATGCCTTCTGAGTTGTTGAAAGCTTGCTACGCTGAGGGAAATCCAAGCACGCTTTATATAAAGGGTGTACAGTTTTTCTACTCCTTCGACCTTAAAGAAGAAGGGCTTTCTCTCATGAAGCGTGCAGCAGATGCAGGTTATGAGGGTGCTGTGTATACACACGCAATGACTCGAGCAATCTTTTGGGGTAAAGGGAAGTATTTATGTCGTATTCCAAGCGACACCTTCAGCTTCGCCCAAAACGGTTTGTATTTATCAGGATCAAAACTTTCTGTTGGCAATGGACCAGTGTTTAACCCAGTTATCTCACCAAATTCTACCAAGCTAAACCTGATAGCCTCATCAACCACCAGACTCCATATCTCCTTCCTATGTACTCGCAGCTGTCTACATAGTAGATAGTGTACTGTTCTACCAGACCACACGCTTCGGCGTTCAACTAGCCTAGCAACTACTGCAATGGGAGAGTTCACCAGTGCTTTCCATACATCTTCTCCTAGTGTTTCTATAATATGAGGTAAATCTCGTGAACGGAAATTGTGATTAATGTTTTTATTTTCTAGGTTAAAAGACCCTAGAGGATAAAGTCTTGGAGGGTAACCCCGTGATTTAACATCAGAAACATCCATCTGAACAAATAAACAAACAATAACTCAGTCACGACATATAACAATAACTCAATGAATATAACAATAACTCTGCCACAACATTAAAATAACTCAGACACAACATAACAATAACTCAGGGAAAACATAACAATAACTCTGCCACAACATAACAATAACTCAGCCACAACACAACAATAACCTAATCACAACTACACTCTAACTCACTCGAAACATAGCCCTAACTCAGACGAAACCAAACCCCAAATCAATATTTAACGTCGCGACATCCTACCGAAAAGACGAACTTGTAGATATGAATGCGGCGAAAACGATTTCGTACAAACGAACGATAACGATAACGGAGATCTCACAGTTATTTTTAGGAAGAGGAAGTAAACACAATGTCGACGGCGATTTCGTATCCTTGCGGTTCCTTCTCCGTTTCCGACAATGTTTTTTTTTCTAATTGTTCTATCAATCAATGTTACCGGTTAATGAGACTATCTGAGCATAAAAGTAAATAAAACTAACCAAAGGCTATTTATGTCATTTACCAGAGGTAACAAAACATTCTCGCTTTTATCAATTTGATTTAACGGCTGAGTTATATATTAATAAACGCATAGTTTTGTTTACATACGACTGAGTTAAAACAACTTAAAAGTTAATAAAGGCTGAGTTACATAACACGCGAAAGCTGACTTATGATGACAAAACATGACTAAACAGAGAAGTAGTAGTAGCAAAGTATCGCCATTCCAGCCACACAAACAACCACATTCCTCAAACACCGACTCTCACTCAAACATTCGCCTCCTTTTCTCTCAGATTCTGTCTTTACTCCATTCGCCAACCGAGCAACGTTAACTCGCAACTCCGAGATGTCTCTATTCAAGCCATTTATCACTGCCTTAATATTTTCAACCTCTTCCACCATGCACTCATCCGCCCATTTGAATAAATGACTCTGTTTTCACCAATGTAACCAGATCTAAGTATTACGTTTCCGAACATGGGAAATAAGAACCAGAACTACCCTTATGATATCCTTTTGCACAGCAATAGTACAATCTTCCTGGATTTGTTTCGCTTCCAGATGTAAAAATGTCAGATGGTGCACCACACCAACACTCTTTCGGTGTTCCTCTTTCCGTATTCCTACGTCGTCTGTAATAATTTCCTGAGGTGAAGGATGAGGAAGACATTGTTAAAATAGATTTCAAAGTCCTTGGTCACTAAAAAATTTTTTACTTTGTAAGAAGAGATACGACATCACAAATATAATACTATTAAATATATAAAATACAATATAATATCAGTGTCTCGATATTGTAAATGAAACATATATATCAAAACTCGTAATAATAAGTCTCGATATTATCATGGCAGCCAAATTTTCCCACGCGCATAATGATGGAACTTCCCATATACCGCCTCTTAAAATTAAATCGATGTTGGGTTATTTAAATACAATGATGACTGAGTTATTTAAATACGATATGCCTGACTTATCTAAATAAAATGATGGCTGAGTTATACCTTAATTATATTAGATATGTGGCCGAGATAACATTCACAAACAGAAATAATGCGTTTCAAAATACAATTATGGCTGAGTTATTGAAACAAGTTATGGCTGAATTATATAAAATGTGTGGCCGAGATTACATTCAAACTATTTGCGGCTGAATCATTGAAACAAGTTATGGCTGAAATAATGAAGTTCAAAATACAGACACGAAAAGACTTTCTGGAACCAAAATTGTCTGGACCAAGCTCTTCAAACATGTGGCAGAGATCAAGCCAAACGCTGGTTAGCATCCAAGTTGGCTTCTCGCCTCCTTCCGACCAAGTCCACCTCAAATGGCGCATCTGACAACGAAATAGACTTCTGGCCACAAGATTAAAATTACGCCAAACTGTCAAATGATGCCTTCTATCCCATGTGTTTGTCCGCTACGACAAACAAAAAAAACAAAGATTACAGACCGATGGTATATATTAATATATATGAACAAATGTTGGGCCTTACAGCGAGTTGAAGAAACCAGCGTTCTTTAAAATGATCGGGAATGTCGCAGTATGTCGGCCATGCATGAACCCATCCTTCTGCAAGAATCGTCGGGATGACCAGGGAGAGATCAGTTAAAAATTTAAACCATGTAGGGCTGGTTGTGTCAAGCAAGTCACACGGATGTGGGAACCAAAATTTGCACTGTCGATTTCCGTTTAAATAAGGAAACTAGGAAAACCCTTATTTCCCAAGGGTCCCGGATCTCTGCGAGTGCCAACGACAAGTGACCAAATATATGCGGAAATTGTGAAAAGATAAAAAACGAGTTTAGAGAAAACAGTTGATCTTATTTCGAGTCCGCGTAAGAGCGTTGCGATCATTACTAGAGATCATGAAAGCTTTGGCCACAAAGGCTGTCAGCGAGTTACTTAGTTCTAGTGGCCTAAAAGCTCAATCCTAGTTGAGTCGCAGCTCGATAACAAAAGACGAAAAAAGATACATAAAAGGTTTTTGATTGATTTCGGACTGAACCTTGTTAAAGGCTGCCTACGTACCCCTTTCGAGGATCAAGCCGAACGTAGTTCAATTGATAGAGCTGGACAAGAGACCGAACTGCCTGGGCGAGTTCGTCTAGTAATTGAGTGCCAGTCATAGAAACCAAACTTGTCGAGAATAAAGCCTAAAGTTTCTAAGTGCAGAGAATTCTGAATCTAAAAAGTTATCCTATGATCCTCGCCTAGGACTCCTTATATACTAGCTCCAAGGTCGGTTTACGCTTTTACTCTTCTGCCCTTAAGCCGTCAGAGCATAAAAATGGAGATATTCCATTTTCCCGATTTTCACAATTATCTTCAAAACTTTCGTATTTATCCGCGGAAACTTGACATTTATCCTTTCTTGTGGACCAAGCGTAAACCATGCTGTGGTTAACGGGCTTTTGGTTAAGAAATCGCAGGATGGGCCTCGAGTCGTGTTGTAGGTCCCTTTGGGCCGTCTTCCGACTCGAAGCGTTTACTACGATTTCTTTCGACAAAGAAAGAACTTTCCGCGGTTTCTAATCCGCGAAGTTTGATCGATGATTTAGAATAGCGGAAAACATAGACTGAGCTCGCTACGGTCTTCGGGAGATAACATTCGAAGGTTTGACGAGAATGCATGTACTGGTGTCGTACCGATGTTCGGAAGAGCTAGGTCACTATGCAGCGACCGAACTTTGGCTCGAGCCCGGTCGCTACGTAGCGACCGAGCGAGACGGACGCTCGGTCGCTACGTAGCGACCGAGCGAGACGGATGCTCGGTCGCTACGTAGCGACCGAGCTTGGCTCGGGCTCGGTCGCTATGTAGCGACCGAGCGAGACGGGCGCTCGGTCGCTACGTAGCGACCGAGCGAGACGGGCGCTCAGTCGCTACGTAGCGACCGAGCTTGGCTCGAGCTTGGTCGCTTCGTAGCGACCGAGCGGGACAGACGCTCGGTCGCTACGTAGCGACCGAGCTTGGCTCGAGCTCGGTCGCTACGTAGCGACTGAGCTGTGTGCATGCTTGGTCGCCGCGTATCGATCGAGCTTGGCTTGTCCGCGGTCTGATTTCCATACTCGAGCTTGTCCGTGGCCGATTTGGATACTTGTCTGTTGCCTTCGGACAATCGGTATTTAGTGGTTCGATTGAGATTTGGACGATATTTTACTGCAAGGCTCTTCGTAAAGATATCTTTACGAAGATTACTTTTCGTAAAAACGTTCATGCTGATTTTTACGGACTTTCAGACATTGATTCCGTCGTGACCGATTTTGACCCCAACAGTTAGCCCCCCAGCTCGTTAGAACCATGAGCTTCTAGCGTGAGGTTCTAGCGAGTGGCTTGGCAAGTTAGGCAAGTTAGGTGAGTTAGGCGGAATTAATGGTTGAAACGGTCTGTGGTAAGTGATCTTCTCGCTCTCCTAAAAGTAGAAAATGCGATAAGATTGGGGCTGCGCCTTATGACGGCTGCCTATGTACCCTTGTTGAAGGGATCAAGCCTTTCGTAGTTCGACTTGGAGTTAAGGTTCTTATGACTAGTTTTCCAGTAGGACCTTTATGGTCTAGTTTTTATGTAGCGGTTATAAGGCGTGTTGCTGCCGATGGCATTTTGTATGGGTATAGAGGGAAGGCTACGAATTGTCGTCTCGTAATCTAACTCTGTGTGAATTGCCATATCCATAATCTGTTTCGAGAGTTTTCCGCAGTGTGTAAACTTGCGGGATTTTCTGAAGACGTTCGAATATTGGCAAAGAGACAAATTTTGGGATCTCGTATCAGGGTGTTTGATACTATGCCTAGAGATGTTAGAGACCAGTGCGCTGGGTTTAGGGCAAGACCTAGGTTTACTTTCGGTTTAAGGATTGTGCGGTGACTGGCCGGCTATCATTTTTCCTGTTGCGATTTCTTCCTGATTCGTGTCGATTTAAAGTCCGCGATAGGTTCTCGGCTTATACGACTTGTTTGATACGAATCGAGCATCTCTCCGGGACCGGAAGTGCTGGACCAAAATTTCGGATTTCTTTTATAGCGCTATTATCCTTGTGTCGGATGTAAGAGAGTCATCTTCGTGAGATGGCTATGTCTGTTTAGGACGTTGAGAGTTTGTTGTGATCAGCAACAAACTTAATGGTAAAAAATACCATTTCGAGTCTTCGCGAAGAATATTTTTTTAGAAGATGTTAGTGCGTATGACTGTTTGGTCTTCCATGAAGGTGTTTTTATCGAGGAAGGAAATTTGGTCGAAGAACTAATCTTCAGGCGTCTGCGACGTCTCGCGATGCTGAAGATTTGGCCTTCCGAGATGTTTGAAGATATTTCGCGATGTTGCAAGGGTTTAGTCTTAGCCATGCGTTTGAAAAACATTCTAGTTTGACAACGAATGTTCGCAGCCAAAATTGTTGTTCATGTTTGGATGCTAATAGTTTTATTTGCGATCGAGGAATTATGACTGAGGTGTCGTGTAAATTTGTCCATGGGGACAAGCGTTTTCCTTCATAGTGCTTTGTGAAGTGTTGGCCTTCCGAGATTTATTTCGTGCATTTTTTAGGATGTTTCGTATAGCTCTAGAAGCTTTGTTACGAATTTTTCCTTACATGCCGCGTATTATGGTTAAAACGTTGCAGGCTTAAAGTAAATTGTGGAGCGTATTGAACTTGGTCAATTTTCGAAAAGTTTAGATTTTCCGTTAACTGTTTGGTTGTTAGGACTTAGTTTCGTTACGAAGAATTTATCATATGATTTCCGACTGTGGGTTATACGATAATTTATCATATCATATAACCGGTTTTACGAAGGTCGTAAATCTGTGATATGTATATATATGTCAAAGTAGCATTGTTTCTGCGGGTTTTACGAGAAACGTTCCCGCTGTGATTTTGATTTTAGCTGAAAGTTGCTTGGAGTTACTCATGGAGTATTACCGAAGTTTATTTCAATACGATCTAGTCGCACAACGTTTTTCATAGGTTTTTCGAGAGGATTCTCATGACACATTCGTTTCTTGAACGAATTGGTCAAACGGAGGTGGATCTAGCTAACCATCGGGAGGAAAGTGCTCCTTTTAATGTGCACGATGCTACATATATTCTCGAGTTTTCTTCGTCGCAAATGTTTTCGATGCTTTTCCGTGACTTACTTAGTACAACGGAAACTGAAAGAAATGCTTTGGTGATTGAAGATTTCTCGTAGAAATTTTTAAAACGAAACTGGCTTTCTGAAGCCGGAAAAGGCTTCAATACTTTGGCTAATCGTCGAGTTTCAGTTTGATATTGGTACAAGTTTTCTGTACGCATGATTGCGACAAGAAATGATGTACAGTTTTTGAGATTATGTTCATGGTCGTCTGGATATGTTGCTAGCGTTTAGACAAATATTAAGATTGTCGTTTGCCTATTCTTGACGATTTGCAGAAGTTTTTTGAAGTTTGGGAGTATACGAGTATAGTATACGTACCTACTCCCCCTTTTTTGTTTACGAAAGAAAACGGTTGAACCGATATTTTGAAGGGTTGTGTACGTTTCCTCTTCTGATATTTGGAATGATCGATAATTCGGGACGATTTATAGACGACGCTTGGACTGTGATTTGGTTGTTTCCACGTTGACGACTTGGAATATGTCGGTTCCGAGAAAATTGCCAGAAACGAATCGGTTTTAAGACGACGTTCATGTCTCTAACTTTTTCTCCTTTAGGAAGCGAGCTTGATATGCGTGGCGACTGTTTCTCGACTTTCGGAGAGTTTAGATCGGTTTGCAAGATCTTGATGAACAATTATGGAACAATATATCGAGACAGGAAAAATCGCTTAAAACTTAGTTCGCAAGACTATCCGCCTAGGTTTTACGTTCCCTAAAGTTCTATGGCAGCCTCAAAGTAATTTCCTACGAAAATTCCAAGTCTGATTTCAAAAATTTCAAGTCAGAAATACCTTAGTTCTCTCGAAGATGCAGTTTTGTCCCTTCTCAGTTTTGCGTGCTCATTTCCGTTTCCTATTCTCGTGTATGTTCGCCATTTCCGATATTGGTGTTTATCCTTTGAAACTTGATATTTATCTTCCGAACTTGACTGTTATCTTCTCCTTAGATAAGACGTCGATTTTTGTAAAAAGGTTCAACGTAATCGTATAGTTAAGGCGGCTAAGATGTTGAGTTAACCGTTGCCGTTTTATACGATTAATCTGAATCCATGCGAGAAAACAAGTCTTTGCGGGTTTTTTTTTATCGTAAAGTTTCAATGGTAACTCCGATAGAAACAAGAGATGTTTCGATCGAGATTTGAAGGAGAATACAAAGCTGGATGTAAGGGCGAGTAGGAGCAAGCGAATGAGTTTAGACGAGTCTTATTTGTTTTTGTCGTAAAATCTCGACGGAAACTCCGATTGAGACGAAACGAAAAGCGTTTTGATCGGGATTCAAAAGAGAACACAAAGGAGGAGCTTTTTGAAGCTTGAAAAGTCGCAATGTAGTGAGCTGGGGGTCTGACAGGTCGCTACGTAGCGAGTGGAAGCAAGCCAGGAAGAGTCCTACTTGTTTTCGTCGTAAAATCTCAACGGAAACTCCGATTGAGACGAAACGAAAAGCGTTTCGATGAGGATTCAAAAGACAACCCAAAGGAGGACCTTTCTGGGCCTTACAGGTCGCTACGTAGCGACTGACAGTCTGACAGGTCGCTACGTAGCGAGTGGGAGTAAGCCGAGAAGAGTCCTACTTGTTTTCGTCGTAAAATCTCAACGGAAACTCCGATTGAGACGAAACAAAAAGCGTTTCGACGAGGATTCAAAAGTGAACCCAAAGGAGGATCTTTCTGAGGCCTTACAGGTCGCTACGTAGCGACTGACAGTCTGACAGGTCGCTACGTAGCGAGCGGAAACAAGCCAAGAAGAGTCCTACTTGTTTTCGTCGTAAAATCTCAACAGAAACTCCGATTGAGACGAAACGAAAAGCGTTTCGACGAGGACTCAAAAGACAACCCAAAGGAGGACCTTTCTGAGGCCTTACAGGTTGCTACGTAGCGACTGACAGTCTGACAGGTCACTACGTAGCGAGTGGGAGCAAGCCGAGAAGAGTCCTACTTGATTTCATCGTAAATTCTCAACGGAAACTCCGATTGAGACGAAACGAAAAGCGTTTCGACGAGGATTCAAAAGAGAACCCAAAGGATGACCTTTCTGAGGCCTTACAGGTCGCTACGTAGCGACTGACAGTCTGACAGGTCGCTACGTAGCGAGCGGAAACAAGCCAAGAAGAGTCCTACTTGTTTTCGTCATAAAAACTTAACGGAAACTCCGATTGAGACGAAACGAAAAGCGTTTCGATGAGGATTCAAAAGAGAACCCAAAGGAGGACCTTTCTGAGGCCTTACAGGTCGCTACGTAGCGACTGACAGTCTGACAGGTCGCTACGTAGCGAGTGGAAGCAAGCCAAGAAGAGTCCTACTTGTTTTCGTCGTAAATTCTCAACGGAAACTCCGATTGAGACGAAACAAAAAGCGTTTCGACGAGGATTCAAAAGAGAACCCAAAGGATGACCTTTCTGAGGCCTTACAGGTCGCTACGTAGCGACTGACAGTCTGACAGGTCGCTACGTAGCGAGCGGAAACAAGCCAAGAAGAGTTCTACTTGTTTTCGTCATAAAATCTTAACGGAAACTCCGATTGAGACGAAACGAAAAGCGTTTCGATGAAGATTCAAAAGAGAACCCAAAGGAGGACCTTTCTGAGGCCTTAAAGGTCCCTATGTAGAGAGTGGAGAGTTGGCTTGAGCTCGGTCACTATGTAGCGACCGAGCGGTGTGCGTGCTCGGTCGCTATGTAGCGACCTAGCAGTGTGTGTGCTCGGTCGCTACGTAGCGACCGAGCGGTGCGTGCTCGGTCGCTACGTAGCGACCGAGCAGCGCGTGCTCGGTCGCTACGTAGCGACCGAGCGGTGTGCGTGCTCGGTTGCTACGTAGCGACCGAGCAGTGTGCGTGCTCGGTCGCTACGTAGCGACCGAGCAGCGTGTGCGTGCTCGGTCGCTACGTAGCGACCGAGCAGTGTGCGTGATCGGTTGCTACGTAGCGACCGAGCAGCGTGTGCGTGCTCGGTCGCTACGTAGCAACCGAGCTAGGTAATCGTTTTGTTGTGTTTCCTTTTTCCGCGATTAACCTAGGGGTTTTTCAGCGGTTTTTTGGAGAACAAGTTTTATCCTTCCGAAATGTCAACGGAAAACGTGTTTTGGTAAAACCCTTACGCATCGAGATTTCTTTTGTTCGGTAATGAGCCAAACTTACGGGGTTTGATAAGATTTATCGTTTCCCTTTATGTTTAGAAAGAGAAATCGCGAGCTTGTTTTTGTACTCTTCCTGTGGCGGAAGGTCGCAGCAAGGCTTTCAATTTTGTTGAACATAGGAGCAGTCAGTGCTGCGAGTTTGTCTTTCATATATCCAGACATAGTTTTGATCAAGCGTTTTGTGGCCATGAGTAAGAGTAATCCGTAACCCCCCCCCCCCCCCCCTCCTTCTAGCGCCAAACTGTGGGAACCGAAATTTGCACTGTCGATTTCCGTTTAAATAAGGAAACTAGGAAAACCCTAATTTCCCAGAGGTCCCGGATATCTGCGAGTGCCAACGACAAGTGACCAAATATATGCAGAAATTGTGAAAAGATAAAAAACGAGTTTAGAGAAAACAGTTGATCTTATTTCGAGTCCGCGTAAGAGCGTTGCGATCATTACTAGAGATCATGAAAGCTTTGGCCGCAAAGGCTGTCAGCGAGTTACTTAGTTCTAGTGGCCTAAAAGCTCAATCCTAGTTGACTCGCAGCTTGTTGGGGTTAAAAACGGTCACGACGGAATTACCACCCGAAAATCCTCGTAGATCGTATTTCCGAAAGAGATAGTAAAAAGAAGGATACAACTTTCGTAAAATATAACCAATACGAAGTTTTTACGAAGAAGTATCCTTGAGATTCAAACCGAACAAACCAAGCTCGGTCACCACGCATACACGCCGTCCGGTCGCTATGCAGCAACCAAACCCGAGCCAAGCTCGGTCGCTACGTAGCGACCGAGCTCGAACCAAAGCTCGGTCGCTACGTAGCGACCGAGCGATCGTCCCGCTCGGTCGATACGTAGCGACCGAGCTTGAGCCAAAGCTTGGTCGCTACGTAGTGACCGAGCGATCGTCCCGCTCGGTCGCTACGTAGCGACCGAGCTCGGCCAAGCTCGGTAGCTACGTAGCGACCGAGCGATCGTCCCGCTCGGTCGCTACGTAGCGACCGAGATCGAGCCAAAGCTCGGTCGCTACGTAGCGACCGAGCGATCGTCCTGCTCGATCGCTACGTAGCGACCGAGCGATCGTCCGCTCGGTCGCTACGTAGACCGAGCTCGAGCCAAAGCTCGGTCGCTACGTAGCGACCGAGCGATCGTCCCGCTAGGTCGCTACGTAGCGACCGAGCTCAAGCCAAAGCTTGGTCGCTACGTAGCGACCAAGCTCAAGCCAAAGCTCAGTCGCTACGTAGCGACCGAGCGCTCATCCCGCTCGGTCGCTACGTAGCGACCGGGCTCGAGCCGAAGTTTGGTCGTTGTGTAGCGATTGAACTCTTCCGGACATCGACAGACATCAATCCATGCATTCTCGTCAAATCTTCGAACGCTATCTCCCGAAGACCGTAGCAAGCTCAGTCCACGTTTTCCGCTATTCGAACTCATCGATCAAACTTCGCGGAAGAGAAACCGCGGAAAATTCGTAGTAAACGTGTCAAGTCGGAAGACGGCCCAAAGGGACCTAAAACACGACTCGAGGCCCATCCTACGATTTCCTAACCCAAAGCCCGTAAACCGCAGCACGGTTTACGCTTGGCCCACAAGGAAGGATAAATGTCAAGTTTCCGCGGATAAATACGGAAGTTTTGAAGATAATTGTGAAGATCGGGAAAAATGGAATATCTCCATTTTTATGCTATGACGGCTTAAGGGCAGAAGAGTAAAAGCGTAAACCGACCTTGGAGCTAGTATATAAGGAGTCCTAGGCGAGGAGCATGAAGAAGAACTTTTTCAGAGCAAACTTAGCACTTAGAATAATTTAGGCAATTTTTCGTTTTTGTTATTTCGAGCTGCGACTCAATTAGGTTTAGCCGTCTTAGGGTTGCTAGAACTAGGAATCTCGCCGACAGCTCTCGAGCCCAGGCTTATACCTTGTTGTAAACGCTCATACGCAAATTCGGAATAAGATCTTCTTTGCTCTCTTTTCGATTTCTTATTCTTTATCGTTGTTATTCTCGTGTCCTGATTGCTTGAAGTGTGGTAATTAGCAGATATCCGGGTCCTCTGGGAAATTAGGGTTTTCCTAGTTTCCTTATCTAAACAGAAATCGACAGTGCAAATTTCGGTTCCCACAGTTTGGCGCTAGAAGGAGGGGGGGGGTACGGATCAATCTAACCTGCAAAAGCCACACAACTCTCAGTCAGACATGTCTACCAACGACGCGGATAACGTGAAAACTCCTCTTAACGGAGGCAGCGGCACCGATCTCCACACTCTAGTAGCGGACGTATCCGCGGCCAACGCGCAAGCTAACGCCGTGATGCTCGAGGAGTTCAAAAAGATGTTCGCCACCTATGAGAAAAGGTCGGAAGAACAGGATAAGCTCGTGAATACCTTGACCAAACAGGTTGAAACCTTAACGGCAAGAACCCAAGCTATCCGTCCCCGCGGAACCACCAAAATCCGCGGGAAGAGGCTCGACTTCGCCACCCAACTCGATAGAGCAGGAGTCGCGCGGGAACGACCTTCCGGTCAAAACCCTAGCGAGAAATCTCCCATCGAAAAGGGGAACCCTAAAAATCTTCCGCCCCCTGCAAAGGACTCGGAGGATAACGAAGCCGAACACATTGACCTGGATCCTAGCGATGTCTCCAACGACACCGACGAGGATGTCGACAGACATCCAAGAAGGACCAGAAGCCGATCCGCTCGGGAAGGCTCCCCGTTCGAAAAACCAATGACGGAAGAAGAGAGGAATTCGCCTATTGGAACGAACAAGAGGAGCTGGCCGAAAAGGAAACCGAGCTCACTCGCAGTAAACGCCGACAAGCTCGGAAATCCACTGACGAGACATCAGATATCCGCGATCTTCTTGATTACATCACCAAGACTGCGGCAGAAGTGAGAGCCGTAAAGTCTCAAATCCATCATGCTACTAGTGCTGCCCCCGAGATCGATCGACTGTTGGAAGGAGCTCGAAAGTCCCCCTTTACCAGTCGAATTTTGGACATGAGGGTGTCCGATCCGGGAAAAATCAAAGTACCGAAGTACGATGGTACGGCTGATCCAAAAGCGCACCTTCAGGCTTTCCACATCGCGATGGGAAGAGCAAGACTGAAGGACGGCGAAAAGGATGCCGGCTATTGCCGCCTGTTTGTCGAAAATCTTGAAGGAGCAGCACTCGAGTGGTTCGTACGCCTTCGTCGCAACACCATCGGGAGTTTTCGACAGCTCGCGTCGGAATTCCTCAAACAGTACTCTGTATTCATTGACAGAGAAACTTCCGATGTTGATCTCTGGAGTCTCTCCCAGAGGGAAGACGAACCCCTCCGCGAGTTTATCAGTCGTTTCAAGCTGATAATGTCCAGGGTCAGCGGGATAAGCGACAAAGTGGCCATTGACGCGCTGAGAAAGACGCTTTGGTACAAGTCAAAATTCAGAAAGTGGATAACTCTCGACAAACCGCGAACGATCCTGGACGCCCTCCACAAAGCAACGGACTACATAATAGTCGAGGAAGAAACTAAAGTCTTATCGCAAAAACATAAGGCGGCAAGACCATCCTCGAAAGACGCGGATCCGAAGGGGAAAAAGAAGAACTCTCGTAACGACAAGTACGTCCATCACGAGGGGGAAGATCTCCAAGGGGCGCATAACTATGCGATCAATTCGGATCAAGGCCGGACCACGGGCAACACATGGACTCGCAACCAAGGGTATGACGAAAACACCTTCTGCGAGTTCCACCAATCCCGAGGACACTCCACGACCAACTGTAAAGTCTTGGGAGCAAGTCTGGCCGCAAAGCTACTCGCTGGAGAACTCTCGGAAGTAACTAGCGTCAAGGATCTCATCCTCGATTCTGATCGCCCTCCAAAGACAGACAGAAATCCGTCCGCTGAAAAATCCCCTCAACGAAACCAACCTGGGGATAAACGCGGTAGGAGGCCGGACGACAAGGGGAACGATAACAATCGTCGCAGAGTCAATATGATCATCGGAGGATCACAATACTGCGGCGATACTGTATCGGCCATCAAGGCTTACCAACGGAAGGCAGAGTCGAGTGCAAATTGGCCTACATGGTCTCCTCCTCGAGATGGCCAAAATTGCTCGATCACTTTCACAAAGGATGAAGCCGGCGGAATCGACCAACCTCACTGCGACCCGCTCGTCATAGATCTCGTCATACGAGATTTAGAAGTCGGAAGGGTACTCGTCGACACGGGAAGCACGGTCAACGTAATCTTCCGCGATACTCTCAAGGGGTTGAACATCAAACTCAGAGAAGTGATTCCGACGCCAAACCACTCACGGGTTTTTCAGGCGAATTATCAATGACTCTTGGATCGATCCAATTGCCAGTCATGGCCAAGGAGATCACGAAAATCGTCGAGTTTGCGGTAGTCGATCATCCCGCTATCTACAACGTGATCATGGGAACCCCATGGCTCAACGCCATGAAGGCAGTTCCGTCAACTTACCACCTGGGTCTCAAATTCCCAACGCCAAGCGGAGTTACGGCCATCTGGGGATGCCAAAAATAGTCGCGGCTATGCTTCCTCGCAGAACACAAGTTAAGGCAAATCACGACTTCTGCAGCTGTAAACGGCAAGCGCACGAAGATAGATCGATCTTCGACCAAAAGCGCCCCGGGAAAAGATGAATTAAAATCGTCAACCGACGCAAACGCATCGGACGTCGAAGCTCGACACAAGTCCGAAGCCCACGCTACAACTCAACCGGAACATCCGGAAAATAGCGTTGACCCAGCCACGACCGACACGGTCAAGGCGGACATCGCGACATCTACCGCCGAGTAAGAACACTCGCGGCATGAAACAGAACTACGAGATGGCTTGATCCTCGAAAGGGGTACGTAGGCAGTTCGTCAAAAGACGAAATGAGCTATCACCCTCTCTAAAAAAGGGGGGGGGGGAGTGAGTGCGTATACTCGTATACTCCCACTTAGAAAATCTTCATTATTGTAATCGAGTTTTTAGGAACTTCAAAATTTTTACTATAATATATGTTGTCCTTTTTATCGAAAACGTTTACGCTTCAGTAAAACACAAAAGAAACTTTCAGGACACGCCTGAAAATGTTAAGACTCTTGTCTGCGGCCCCTTCCGACCCAAAAATCATAAAGATTATCATCTTTCAAACACACAAAAATACATGTACAATCCTCGAAATAACTGCGAGACGTCGCAAAAGTTAAAATTCGAGGATAATACTAACAAATTGTCCGAACGCGACCACCAAAAACTTACACCTCGTTCTTCGATTGGCCCCGACGAACACGCTAGCCGTCTTAAACAAACGCAATTCGATCACTCTTTTGATCTTCAAAACGTCCAGCACAAGGACAAAAGCGCGCTACAACAAAAATCCGAAATTTTGGTTTAGCACTTCCAGTTGACTCTGAGAAATACGGCCATCTAGGCCTAAGCAAAATCCAAATTCAAAAGGCCACACTCGGCCGAAAACAGATAAAACGATAATCAAACTCAACCATCAATACAAAGGATCAGTCCATCCAAACAGGATCCTCTACGATCGGCTCTCCATCTTCCTCAGCGTCAAGCGACCCTCGACCACTGCTCCGCCCAGTGACATAGACAGTGGACAAGGAGGTATCTTCAAAAGAAGCCTCCATAGCATTATCAATCGATGAGCTGAAACGAGATCGATGAGCCTCGACCGCCGCACGTAGGGAAAAGGAGGAATGGGGTTGTGTACTGCAAAATGAACGTAGTACAGATATGGAAGAATTAAAAAAAACGGGTAGTATGAAAAGCAACGAGTGATCATTCAGCATGTTACCTCCTGCCCCCCACAGTCGCATAAACGAAGGAAGGCACTCCACGGCGACCGAGGCTTGGTCCAATCTAACGTAGAAGAAATAACTCTTCCATCCACAACCGCCCTGAGGAAATCCCTTCAGGACTTCCATATGAGTAAGTGACCTTAAACCATACAGACGATCGGTCCCAACTCGAGACAGGGTAAGGAAGGCTTCGAGATAATCAGCGGTGAGCTCCATCCCTCGCTCATATCCCAAGACTAGCAATCCGACAAGATGCTTTATACCGCGGGGAGAAATCTTACTTATCGAAACTTCCAAACGGTTCAGGAACTCTACTATAAGCAACGGAATGGGAAACCACAGGCGAGCATGCATCAGATGCTCCTCGTACAAAGTAAAAAAACCTTCGGGAGGTTCGGCAGCTCTCTCCCCCTCGAGGGGTAATCGAAAATCCATGTTTTCCGGAACGTGACAGAAGCTACGTACGGTCCCGAGGAACGGAAGAGTACACCTGCTCGGTCTCCCAACGACCCTTTCCGAAAAAGGTCTCATGGGAAACCACGGCTTGGGAGGCGGCTCTTCCACGTTGCACATATCCACCCAATATGCGTCGGCCTCGGTAGGGTCGACGGAGTGTGCCACGAACTCGATCTCTCGGAAAACCTCACCGCGTCCGTAACGGACGGTTCCGCGATTGAAGATAGTATGCCGAGCGTTTGCCGAAATCCCTTGAGACATTCTTGACAAGGAGGAAAAGGAAAAGTCTCAATGATAGAGAGAGAAAGTTGAAAGAACCTTTTCACTCTTAAACTTTGAGAAGATAATGGAATGAAAATCTAGAAACAAGTTACCTCCCTTCTTATAGGCATGAGGATTTACTATTCAAGCTCGGACTTTCGGATAATATTCCATCCAACACGCCTAACTTACCAAACATGCCTAACCGCACGCTAGGATCCTACGACGCATGATCCTAACGGGCTGGCGGGCTAACTGTTGGGGTTAAAAACGGTCACGACGGAATTACCACTCGAAAATCCTCGGAGATCGCATTTCCGAAAGAGATAGTAAAAAGAAGGATACAACTTTCGTAAAATATAACCAATACGAAGTTTTTACGAAGAAGTATCCTTGAGATACAAACCGAACAAACCAAGCTCGGTCACCACTCATACACGCCGTCCGGTCGCTATGCAGCAACCAAATCCGAGCCAAGCTCGATCGCTACGTAGCGACCGAGCGGGACGATCGCTCGGTCGCTACGTAGCGACCGAACTCAAGCCAAAGCTCGGTCGCTACGTAGCGACCGAGCGCTCATCCCGCTCGGTCGCTACGTAGCAACCGGGCTCGAGCCGAAGTTCGGTCGCTGTGTAGCGATTGAACTCTTCCGGACATCGACAGACATCAATCCATGCATTCTCGTCAAGCTCAGTCCACGTTTTCCGCTATTCGAACTCATCGATCAAACTTCGCGGATGAGAAACCGCGGAAAATTCGTAGTAAACGTGCCGAGTCGGAAGACGGCCCAAAAGGACCTAAAACACGACTCGAGGCCCATCCTTCGATTTCCTAACCCAAAGCCTGTAAACCGCAGCACGGTTTACGCTTGGCCCACAAGGAAAGATAAATGTCAAGTTCCGCGGATAAATACGGAAGTTTTGAAGATAATTGTGAAGATCGGGAAAAATGGAATATCTCCATTTTTATGCTATGACGGCTTAAGGGCAGAAGAGTAAAAGCGTAAACCGACCTTGGAGCTAGTATATAAGGAGTCCTAGGCGAGGAGCATGAAGAAGAACTTTTTCAGAGCAAACTTAGCACTTAGAGTAATTTAGGCAATTTTCCGTTTTTGTTATTTCGAGCTGCGACTCAATTAGGTTTAGCCGTCTTAGGGTTGCTAGAACTAGGAATCTCGCCGACAGCTCTCGAGCCCAGGCTTATACCTTGTTGTAAACGCTCATACGCAAATTCGGAATAAGATCTTCTTTGCTCTCTTTTTCGATTTCTTATTCTTTATCGTTGTTATTCTCGTGTCCTGATTGCTTGACGTGTGGTAATTAGAAGATATCCGGGTCCTTTGGGAAATTAGGGTTTTCCTAGTTTCCTTATTTAAATGGAAATCGACAGTGCGAATTTCGGTTCCCACACAGCTCGATAACATAAGACGAAAAAAGATACATAAAAGGTTTTTGATTGATTTCGGACTGAACCTTGTTAAAGGCTGCCTACGTACCCCTTTCGAGGATCAAGCCGAACGTAGTTCAATTGATAGAGCTGGACAAGAGACCGAACTGCCTGGGCGAGTTCGTCTAGTAATTGAGTGCCAGTCATAGAAACCAAACTTGTCGAGAATAAAGCCTAAAGTTTCTAAGTGCAGAGAATTCTGAATCTAAAAAGTTCTCCTATGATCCTCGCCTAGGACTCCTTATATACTAGCTCCAAGGTCGGTTTACTCTCTTACTCTTCTGCCCTTAAGCCGTCATAGCATAAAAATGGAGATATTCCATTTTTCCCGATTTTCACAATTATCTTCAAAACTTCCGTATTTATCCGCGGAAACTTGACATTTATCCTTTCTTGTGGACCAAGCGTAAACCATGCTGTGGTTAATGGGCTTTTGGTTAAGAAATCGCAGGATGGGCCTCGAGTCGTGTTTTAGGTCCCTTTGGGCCGTCTTCCGACTCGAAGCGTTTACTACGATTTCTTTCGACAAAGAAAGAACTTTCCGCGGTTTCTAATCCGTGAAGTTTGATCGATGATTTAGAATAGCGGAAAACATAGACTGAGCTCGCTATGGTCTTCGGAAGATAACATTCGAAGGTTTGACGAGAATGCATGTACTGGTGTCGTACCGATGTTCGGAAGAGCTAGGTCACTACGCAGCGACCGAACTTTGGCTCGAGCCCGGTCGCTACGTAGAGACCGAGCGGAACGAGCGCTCGATCGCTATGTAGCGACCAAGCTTGGCCGAGCTCGGTCGCTACGTAGCGACCGAGCGAGACGGACGCAGCGACCGAGCGAGACGGGCTCTCGGTCCCTACGTAGCGACCGAGCTTGGCTCGAGCTTGGTCCCTTCGTAGCGACCGAGCGGGACGGACGCTCGGTCGCTACGCAGCGACCGAGCTTGGCTCGAGCTCGGTCGCTACGTAGCGACCGAGCTGTGTGCATGCTTGGTCGCCGCGTATCGATCGAGCTTGGCTTGTCCGCGGTCTGATTTCCATACTCGAGCTTGTCCGCGGCCGATTTGGATACTTGTCTGTTGCCTTCGGACAATCGGTATTTAGTGGTTCGATTGAGATTTGGACGATATTTTACTGCAAAGCTCTTCGTAAAGATATCTTTACGAAGATTACTTTTCGTAAAAACGTTTATGCTGATTTTTATGGACTTTCAGATATTGATTCCGTCGTGACCGATTTTGACCCCAACAACGGACCAGGGTATAGAACAGGGAGGTTTTCACGATTTGCAGAGCTTAGTATCGCAAAAACACTGTTCTCTAACCTCTCTGAATTTCCAGGAACAATCGGCATGGCTTTTGATGGGGATAGAGAGATATTGTTTAGGTTTTTTCTAGAGAGATAAAGGCGTAAGAAAGGGTATTAGAGAGGGCACTATATATAGAGAAACATAGAACGTGAAACGGCGGGAATTAAAATTTCTCAAAATTCATTTATCTTATTTCCCGCCAAACGACAACATTTAACAAACATGGCATCCGAGTTATATAGCCTATTACGGCTGATTTAATATTTGGGATTTAGGGTTTAGGGTTTAGGGTTTAGAGTTTAGGTTTGTTTATTTAGGGATTTAAATATAACAAATAACATAAATTTAGTCTTAAAATGCGTTGTATATAGTTTAGGAGAGTTGTATTATGAGCACACTCTATATCTACATGTAAGGTTTTAAGTAACTGCAAGACAACATATACCTCAAGATCATGATCGATTCTAAACTCGTTAATTCAATAAATAAGAGACATTCGGTTGATTATATATTCACTTATTAGGGAATGTTATAACATTTTGAAGTATAAACATATCAATTATTTTAATTCAGGGTATGGTTTAAAGTATGGCTGACTTTTATCTACCTTAACGGCTGCTTTATGAAGACGAATCTGCTGACTTATTAAATATTTTCCTATCTTAGGGTATGGTTTGAGGTTTGGCTGAGCTATATCTACCTTAACGGCTGTTTTATGAAGACGAATCGGCTGACTTATTAAATATTTTCCTATTTTAGGGTATGGTTTGAGGTTTGGCTGAGCTATATCTAACGTAACAGCTGCGTAATTTAAACAAGGTGGCTGAGTTACGATAAACAAATCATAACTTTAAGTCAAGTACAAAATATCTAGCCATAAGTCATACAAAACTCATCTTCATTCATCGCCAAACGACCCTACCAAACTACAACTTCCTTCATCGAAGACATCTGCTGCCATCTTCATTCTCAGACCTTGAATATTTTCATCCGATATCCCATCAAAAGCTACACCAAGCGCTAGACACTCGACGAACTTCAATGCATACACTCCACAGTCGCCTCTCAGGTTGTTTTGTGGAACAATACGTTTTGTTCTTCGTCTGAATACAAACTCTTACTTGGCAGGGACTCGGATATCATCAGGAATAAGGGCATTCAGAATCGCAGGGATCATACCAGTAAGCGGCCTAAAGAAATTTAGCATTCTCAGCTCACTTTCGAGTGTTTGCTCTCCAACGATTGAATCATAGCAATCAACCTTCTCTTTATGCAGATCCACGTGAAAACCCACCCAATGATTGCCGCCAGTATTAAGCACTCCGTACAAGTGATCTACATCTGTAAACCACCGCAACTTTGTCTGAATGTCTATGGGGATCAAACCGTTTGCTAACCCCTCGTAACCACTTCCTTTGAATTTGACCATTTCCGGTTTGGCTTCGAACTGCTTATAATCGTGAACCCATGATTGAAGGAACCAAGAGTCTATAAAGGCAACGCGCTTGGACCAGATTGGGCTGGGATCTTGTTTGGACCTTTGAATGAGGACTCTAATATACGCAGCAATATGCTGCACAGATAATATATAACTCAGCTGTACCATACTTATAACTTAGCCGTAAAATAAATATAACTCAGCTGCATACTTACATTTTGAACCAGCCATCCATATTCTTTGATGGGCCAAGGTCTTGGAGTGATGAGGATTCTGTAGAACTCAATATCCTCGTGAGCTTCTCCATGTGGAATTTTCCTGATAATTTAACACAACTCAGTCTCTGCAAAATCTTTTTATTAGCTAAAATCAACGAAATGGTGCAAAAGTCCTTACTCGTGTGGCTTTAGGTGTTGCAAAAGATTATTCTTTTAACCGGATCAACAGGTCCTAGGGAATCATATATTGCAGGTGAAGGTTCTAAACCTTTTCTCATGCACGTCGTTACATTGTCTCCGATGTGGGGAAATGGTACAGAAGGACCAAATTCCGCACTCATTTGAGATCCATCTGGAGATAATTGAACAGCTTTCAGCCGATACTCCTTTATTCTTCCACACCTTTTCCTTTCATCTTCCTCCACATCAGATTCCGGCAACAGTTCGTCTGGCCACAGTTCGTCTGTTTCCGCCTCAATTTGCTTAGTCGGAATGGTTATTCTTATTGTACCACTGCGAGTCCTTTTTGAAGCAGGAATATCCTTCTTTAAGTCAGCCTCTTCTTGCTTCTTCTTCTTCTTCTTCTTAAATCAGCCTCTTCTTGCTTCTTTTTCTTCTTTAACTCAGCCTCTTCTTGTTTCTTCTTCCTCTTCAACTCAGCTTCTTCTTGCTTCTCTTCTTCTTTAACTCAGCTTCTTCTTGCTTCTGCTTCTTCTATAACTCAGCTTCATTCCTCTCCAAATCAGCCGCTAAGTTATTTCTTTTCCCTAAGCCCCTGCAACCGCGTCCGAATGGTGGTTCCTTACCAGGAGAATCAGAGACCAAATCAGCATTTGTTGCATCGGCATTACCAAACGCCGAATCCAAGTTCTTTTTCACCCCAGCAGCCTTATCCCTGACAACCTTCGAATTCAGCTTTGCTCCCATACCTTTCGCATCAGCTTTAGCAATATCATCTGCCAGATTCTTCTCAGATTGGCCTTTATCAGGGGTCTTTTGCGGTTGGCTGTCTTCGGACTGTTTATCAATAGGGGTCTTAGATGCAGGTTGACCACTATTGGAGTCCGGCTGTCGGTTGTCTTCTGAGACCATCACGTTTTGACCATCAGGTTGACCACTATTGGACTCCGGCTGTTGGTTGTCTTCTGAGACCATCACGTTTTGACCTTCAGGTTGACTACTATTGGACACCCCCAAAACTCTCAGACGCTCTTCAACTGTAGTTTTCACTGTATCTCCAATGGTATCCAAAAGGCCTCGGGAAAAAGATCCAAACTTGGTGTCGTATTCTGTTAATCTCGAGTCAAATTTTCGGTCCAACTTCTCGAGATGAGCAACTATGTTCAGCAGAACCGCTTCGCTACGACCCTTCTCCTTTGCACTCTCCTTCTCCTCTACAACAGCAGTTTCACCCTCATTGATTTTCACCTCCTTCTGTTTCTTACCTTTCTTCTGCTTCTTTGAGGGTGGCTCAGCCTCTGACGAAACTCCAGCCTTCGTTTTTTTGTTCTTCTCATTCGATTGCACATAAAAATCTCTAACAAACCTATCTGCATGTATATCTTTAATTAGGTTATCAAGTTGTGGGTCATCTGCTTCATCCTTCCACTGAGGAAACAGCTCTTCTAGACCCTCCTTCATCACCATTTTCCTCACACGCACCTACAACACAAAAACATAAATCAGTCATTAAAATTAACAACTCAACCATAAAATAATCCAATAACTCAGACATTACATTACAGGATTCATATGTCTGATTTAAACCTTACCGTTCCATGATCATTCATCTCCTTAGCTATTGTAGTAGCAAGACTTGCACGAGTACGACTTCCACCCCATCGCAAAAGCGGAATTTCGTCTGGATTCACTTTTCTGCCATAAAGCTCTCCGAACACTGTGACAGATTCATACGCCCAAACCAATAACACGTCCTTGAAGCCGCTAAAGGTGTACGACCCTCCTTGTGGATGCAACAACTTGATAGAATCAACAAGAAATTCATAGGCAGTCCGACCCCAAGGATAAGTCATCAGGGCGTCATCATCGAATACTCTTTTTGCACTTTCAAAGGGTATTCTACAATTATGATGCAAGCCATAAAGTCCAATGGCTTGAAGAAACAACAGCCCATACCATTTCCGCTGATCAGCACTCCAGAATGGACACTCCGTTAAAGCTTCTACAAGTTCATCAAACTTGGGTCCGTACCCAAGCGGCACTTTCAACAACTCCCACAACGCTTTGTAATTCTCTGGATCAGGTTCAAAACTTTTTTCTGGCAGTGGATTTGTGTTTAAACATGTGATCTCACCAAATTCTATTAAGCTAAACCTGAGAGGTTGATCAACAACGATAGACCAAATCTCCTTCTTATAGACTCGCAGCTGTCTACAAAGTAGATAATGTACGGTCTTACCAGACCACACCAATTTGCTCTCAGCCAGTTTAGCAATCAATCCAACAGGATACGTCTTCAGATTATCCCACACATCTATTCCAATTGCTTGTCTAAGTCGAGGGATCTCAGAAAAATGGCTATTCGTATTAATGCTTTTGTTTTCAAAAATAGAAGCCCCTTCAGGGTAAAGTCTTGGAGGGTAATCCCTTGCTAGATCTTCGGAAACATCCATCTGATCAAAAAAGACATATATAACATATCAATGATAAATCAGAAGAAAGGCATAAAATAAACAAGCCACAAAACATAACTCAGCCATCATTACATAAATAAATCAGTCACAAAGAATACTAAATCAGTCACAATTACCTTCTATAAATCAGTCGTTAAGGATCCTAAATCAGCCGTAACGAATACTAACTCAAACTCAGACAAAACATATATCTAACTCACAGCATTAATTATACTCACTCAAATACTCGAAAAGCTCAGAGCAAAGCCTCGAAATATACCAGAGAATACGATTACGGAGATTTGACGAGACAACCAATCTGAAGAAGAAGCTTACGGACACACGATTTCAGAGAAAACGCTTACGGAGACTAGAGAAGAAGATTACCGAGATTATTTCAGAGAAGCCGCTTTGCCGAGAAGAGTTGTAGTGAACACGATTTCGAAAACAGTTAGGGTTTAGTGGGAGAACAGTCTCGGAGAAGTTAATGATCGTCGTTTGATTTTCCTTCGTGTTAGGTGACGTGGTATCATTACTTCTGATGTGGATTTTCAAATTAAAATTAATCACAACTAAAAAAAAATAATAAAGGGCTTAAACAGTAATTTACTAGAGTTCTAAAAACACTATAGTCATTTTCAAAAGATTTGTATTAGTCTAGTCATTACCTTACTTTTTTGTATTAGTCTAGTCATTTTCTCTTAATTTTTTTCTTAATACTACTATACTTGTTTCTAAATACTTTTTTTTTTTTTAAAAGACTATAATCCATGTTTCCAAACACTCCAAATCTTTTTAATAGTCATATTCAAGTCTCCAAACACTCTAATTTTGTACTTGAGTTTTAATAATATAGATTAATTATTTCAACATAATTTAGTTAAGATTCAGTGTCTTAAAATATGAGTCATATTATTTTTCTAATACTAGTCTCTCAACTGGTAGATATTTCTTGTAGAACCCGTGGTTTGAGACAGGATTTGTTGTAAAGACTGAATAGTCGTGGCCATTTACCATCTGTCGTCGCCGTTTCTGGCGTTCACGGGCTTTGTTGTTTCGGAATTTGGAGCCAATAGAAAACGTTCTTGGCTTCGATCTTACCGTACCGTCTCAGCTGCGCGGTAATCTGTTTCATATGGTCGGCCGAAGGAGTTCTAGTTCCTTGTTGGTAAATCTCTTCGAGAGCCTTTAAATGATCCGGTGTTGGGTTCCACCGTGAGCTCACCATTACTGGTGGATGTTGAGTCTCTGAGTTTAGCATCATCAGCTCCCTCTTGTTCTGCTCTGCTGACATTGTTTTTTTTTTTGTAAGAAGGCTTCTGCTGTCATTGTTGTCATCACTGTTTTACAAATCATAACAAGCAAGAAAAATGAGCATTGCCCTCTCTCTAGATACAGAACATTTAAAAAAAATTAACAAGAAAGCCAAGAAAATGAGCATTAATGGAAACTAGAAAATATATCTTTTGTAAGGGGGGGGAGAGAGCGAGAGAGTAAGAGAGACCCATGTTAAAGCGGTGGTCGAAATTGGTATTTGCGGCGGAAGTGGGGCAAGAGTAGATGCGTGTGATGAGAGGACGAAGCTTTCTTCCTCCGTTGAAGGAATCTGCACCTCCTTCGTTCTAACCCATCATCCACATTTCGAACTATTTTAATAAAATATTGTGTGTATATTGGAGCGGAGAGTGAGTGAGAGATATCAACTAGATTTTCCCTCTGTTTCTGAATAAGTGTCAATTTGACATTTTTCATACAGATTAATAAAGTGGATAAAATATATATAAGTTGTTATTAATTATACTACTCTGACCAATAGTATTTGAGATATAAAATTATTTATAAAATCAATGCAGGTTGCTATTAATTTTCAGCTCAAAGTAAGTATAATTTGCATTTGAATTGTAAAGAGACACTTTTTTTGTAGCAAGAAAAAATGTTAGAATGACACTTATTATAAAACATAGTGAGTATATTGTGGGAACCGAAATTCGCACTGTCGATTTCCGTTTAAATAAGAAAACTAGGAAAACCCTAATTTCCCAGAGGACCCGGATATCTGTGGGAACCGAAATTCGCACTGTCGATTTCCGTTTAAATAAGGAAACTAAGAAAACCCTAATTTCCCAGAGGACCTGGATATCTGCTAATACCACACGTCAAGCAATCAGAACACGAGAATAACAACGATAAAAATAAGAAATTGAAAAGAGAGCAAAGAAGATCTTATTCCGAATTTGCGTATGAGCGTTTACAACAACGTATAAGCCTGGGCTCAAGAGCTGTCGGCGAGTTTCCTGGTTCTAGCAACCCTAAGACGGCTAAACCTAATTGAGTCGCAGCTCGAAATAACAAAAATGGAAAAATGCCTAAATTGCTCTACGTGCTAAGTTTGCTCTGGAAAAATCCTCCTTTCATGCTCCTCGCCTAGGACTCCTTATATACTAGCTCCAGGGTCGGTTTACGCTTTTACTCTTCTGCCCTTAAGCTGTCATAGCATAAAAATGGAGATATTCCATTTTTTCCGATCTTCACAATTATCTTCAAAACTTCCGTAATTATCCGCAGAAACTTGACATTTATCCTTCCTTGTGGACCAAGCGTAAACCTTGCTAAGGTTTACGGGCTTTTGGTTAAAAAATCGTAGGATGGGCCTCGAGTCGTGTCTTAGGTCCCTATGGGCCGTCTTCCGACTCGACACGTTTATTACGATTTCTTTCGATAAAGAACGAACTTTCCGCGGTTTTTAATCCGCAAAGTTTGATCGATGATTTAGAATAGCGGAAAACATAGACTGAGCTTGCTACGGTCTTCGGGAGATAGCATTTGAAGGTTTGACGAGAATGCATGGACTGCTGTCGTATCGATGTTCGGAAGAGCCCGATCGCTACGCAACGACCGAATTTTGGCTCGAGCCCGGTCGCTACGTAGCGACCGAGCGGGACGAATGCTCGGCCGCTACGTAGCGACCGAGCTTGGCTTGGGCTCGGTCGCTACGTAGCGACGAGCGGGACGATCGTTCGGTCGCTACGTAGCGACCGAGCGGGACGAGCGCTCGAACGCTACGTAGCGACCGAGCTTGGCTTGAGCTCGGTCGCTACGTAGCGACCGAGCATGACGAGCGCTCGGTCGCTACAGGTTGGATGCTCGGTCGCTACATAGCGACCGAGATCGGCTCGGACTTGGTTGCTATGTAGCGACCGGACAGCGTGTATGTGCGGTAGTTACGCAATGACCGAGCTTGGTTCGTTTGCTTTGAATCTTCAAAGATACTTCTTCGTAAAAACTTCGTATTGGTTATTTTTTTCGAAAATTATATCTTTTTTTTACTCTCTTTCGGAAATGTGATTTCTGAGGGTTTTCGGGTGATAATTCTATCGTGACCGTTTTTGACCCCAACAGTTAGCCCCCCAGCCCGTTAGGGCCATGCATCGTAGGGTCCTAGCGTGCGGTTTGGCATGTTTGGAAAGTTAGGCGTGTTGGATGGAATTAATATCCGAAAGTCCGAGTTTGAATAGTAAATTATCATGCCTATAAGAAGGGAGATAACCTGCTTCTAGCTTTTCACTTCATTATCTTTTCAAAGTTTAAGAGTGAAAAGATCCTTTCAATTTTCTCTCTCTACCATTGAGATATTTTCCTTTCCCTCCCTGTTGAGAATGTCTCAAGGGATTTTAGGAAACGCTCAGCCTATTATCTTCAATCGCGAAACTGTCTGTGACCAACGCGGTGAGGTTGTTCAAGAGATCGAGTTCGTGGCACACTCCGCGGACCCTGCCGAGGCCGACGCACATTGGGTGGCTTCGCGCAACGTGGAAGAACCGCCTCCCGAGCCGTGGGTTCCCGTGAGGCCCTTTTCGGAAAGGGTCGTCGGGAGACCGAGCAGGTGTACCCTCCCATTCCTTGGAACCGTACGCAGCTTCTGTCGCGTTCCGGAAAACGTGAATTTTCGATTACCCTCGAGGGGGAGAGGGCTGACCAACCTCCCGAAGGCTTTTTTACTTTGTACGAGGAGCATCTGATGCGTGCTCGCCTATGGTTTCCCATTCCGTCGGTTATAGTAGAGTTTTTGAACCGTTTGGAAGTTTCGATAAGTCAGATTTCTCCCCGCGGTATAAAGCACCTTGTCGGTTGCTAGTCTTGGGGTACGAGCGAGGCATATAGCTCACTGCTGAATATCTCGATGCTTTCCTTACCCTGTCTCATGTTGGGACCGATCGTCTGTACGGTTTTAGACCGCGTACTTTTATGGAAGTCCTGAAAGGATTCTCTCAGGGCGATCGTGGATGGAAGAGTTGTTTTTTTTTACGTTAGATTGGATCAAGCCTCGGTTTCCGTGGAGTGCATTTCCTCGTTTAGGCTACTGTGGGGGGTAGGAGGTAACGTGTTGAATAACCACTCGTTGTTTTCTTACCACCCATTTTTTACCTTATATCTGAACTATGTTTATTTTGTAGTGCACAACCCCATTCCTCCTTTTCCGGAAGATCTGTGCGTCGTCCGAAACCTTCTCCATGGTGGCTCGCTGTTTTGGGGTTATTTCTCTCCCGAGAGGGTCAGTGCTGCGGTCGACACTCATCGATCTTGTTTCAGCTCGTCGATTGATGATGATATGGGGGTGTTTTTTGAAGATACCTCCTTGCCTGCTGTCTATGCCACTGGGCAGAGCAGTGGTCGAAGGCCGCCCGACGCTGACGATGATGCAGAACCGACCGTCGAGGATCCCGTCTTTGGTGGGTGAGAAGGTAGCGATTGGATGGACTGATCCTTTGAGTTTGATTATCGTTTATCTGTTTTCGGCCGAGTGTGGCCTTTTAAATTTGAATTTTGCTTAGGCCTAGATGGCCGTATTTGTATTTACCGGGACTGGCCGTTGGTGGCTTTGAATCCCTTACCGCTTTACGCGGTTTTATATATATGATGAATGTTTCATTTCGAATTTTCCTGAGTAGGTTCGAAGTAAATATGAGTTGTCGTCTCATATTTAATTCCGATGAGACGTTCAATCTGTTGGTTCGTTCGTGATTTTTCGTAAAAAATTACTTATCTTTACGATTTTCGGGAACATTGAGATGCGAACCGATAGACATGGTTTAGGATCTCGTATCATTTAGATATCATGTCTTGAGATGTTTGAGACCAGAGCGTTGGGTTTAGGGCAAGATCTAGGTTTACTTTCAGTTAAGGTTTGTGCGGTGACTAGCCGGCTATCGTTTTTCCTGTTGCGATTTCTTCCTGACTCACACCAATTTAAGTCCGCGATAGGTTCTCGGCTTATATGACTTGTATGGTACGAATCGAGCATCTTCTCAGAGGCAATTTTTAAGCCAACTGGGAGTGCTAAACAAAAATTTCGGATTTTTGTTGTAGCTCGCTTTCGTCCTTGTGTTGGACGTTTTTGAAGATCAAAAGAGTGATCGAATTGCGTTTGTTTAAGACGGCTGGCGTGTTCGTCAGGGCCAATCGACGAACTGGGTGTAAGGTTTTGGTGGTCGCGTTCGGACAATTTGTTCGTATTATCTTCGAATTTTAACTTTGCGACGTCTCGCAGTTGTTTCGAGGATTATACGTGTATCTTTGAGTGTTTGAAAAATGATAATTTTACGATTATGGGCCGGATGAGGCCGCCGACAAGAATCTTAACGTTTCCAGGCGTGTCCGGAAAGTTTTTGCGTTTAACTGAAGTGTAAACGTTTTCGATAAAAAGGAGCAACGTAGATTGTAGTAAAAGTTTTTGAAGTTTCTAAAAACTCGATTACAATAATGAAGATTTTTCTAAATGGGAGAATACGAGTATACGCACCCACTTCCCCCCCTTTTTAGAGAGGGGGATAGCTGAACTCGTCTTTTGACGAGCTGCCTACGTACCCCTTTCGAGGATCAAGCCATCTCGTAGTTCTGCTTCATGCTTCATGCCGAGAGTGTTTTTACTCGGCGGTAGACGTCGCGCTGTCCGCCTTGACCGTGTTGATCATGGCTGGGTCAACGCTATTTTCCGGATGTTCCGGTTGAGTTGTAGCGTGGGCTTCGGACTCGTGTCGAGTTTGAGTTTCGATGTCCGATGCGTTTGCGTCGGTAGACGATTTTTAATTCGTCTTTTCTTGGGGCGTTTTTGGCCGAAGATCGATCTATCTTCGTGCGTTTGCCGTTTGCAGTTGCAGAAGTCGTGATTTGCCTTAACTTGTGCTCTGCGAGGAAGCATAGCCGCGACTGTTTTTGGCATCTCCAGATAGCCGCGACTCCACTTGGGGTCGGAAATTTGAGACCCAGGTGGTAGGTCGACGGAACTGCCTGCATGGCGTTGAGCCATGGGGTTCCCATGATCACGTTGTAGATAGCGGCGACGATTTTCGTGATCTCCTTGGCCATGACTGGCAACTGGATCGATCCAAGAGTCATCGATACTTCGCCTGAAAACCCGTGAGCGGTTTTGGCGTCAGAATTACTTCTCCGAGTTCGATGCTCATCCGCTTGAGAGTGTCGCGGAAATTATGTTGACCATGCTTCCCGTGTCGACGAGTACCCTTCTGACTTCTTAGTCTCGTATGACGAGATCTATGACGAGCGGATCGCAGTGAGGTTGATCGACCGCCGGCTTCCTCCTTTGTGAAGGTGATCGAGCAATTTTAGGCATCTCGGAGAGGAGACCAGGTAGGCCAATTTGCACTCGACTCTGCCTTCCGTTGGTAAGCCTTGATGGCCGACACAGTATCGCCAAAGTATTGTGATCCTCCGATGATCATGTTGACTCTACGACGATTGTTATCATTCCCCTTGTCGTCCGGCCTCCTACCGCGTTTATCCCCAGGCTGGTTTCGTTGAGGGGATTTTTCAGCGGGTGGGTTTCTGTCCTTCCTTGGAGGGCGTCAGAGTCGAGGATGAGATCCTTGACGCTGGTTACTTGCCGAGAGCTCTCCAGCGAGTAGCTTCACACGGCCAGCCTTGCTCCCAAGACTTTGCAGTTGGTCTGTGGAGTGTCCTCGTGACTGGTAGGA
>NW_026016910.1:0-55778 GCF_020379485.1 Brassica napus | reverse complement strand
TTTTTAGGGGAGGGCAGAAACCCGAATGAACTGAACCAAACCGACCCACTGAACCCCAACCGATCTAAACCAAACTAAAGTATATGTCTAATCCGTTTGGTTCAAAATTTTATCACCTAAATGGTTCAGTTTGACCAAAAAAAACAGAAGGGTCTTTTTTATTAATTAATTAAATATACTAATAATATTAAGATTTGATATATTTAACTATTTAGCCTAAGCAACTAAACATAATTTTATAGATTTACTTTTAAATGAATAGAATAATCACAACTAAAAATAAAATAAAGAATATGATCTCATAATTAACATCAAAACAAAAAAGTTATTTATGATATTTATATTAGGTTTAAAAGTAATAACATAAAATTATTGAATCACATTTTCTACATATTTATTGTGATGTTTGGTTTTACGTTTAAATATTAGAAAATAATGATTTAGTATCAAATGATGATTTGTTTATGTTTTTATAAATCATATTTTTGTAATTGAACTATACCAAACTAAAAAATAACTCGTTTACACTGAAAATATAAACAAAACAAAATAAACCAAACCAACCCCAACTAAACCGAACTAAAACTGAACCGAACTGAAGTAAAACCAAACTGAACATAACCAAACTATACTAATTTGGGTTACCTTGGTTCGATATTTCTTAGACCCAAATAACCCAAACCTAACCGAACAACCAACCCGTTATTAACCGAAATACCCACCCCTAGACTTTTGGTTATTTGTCGATACATATTCCTAAAAATTTAGAGTGAAGACTAATAGTAGAGTGTGCATTCAATTTTCTTTTAGAAAACTTTGAATCAGCAAATTACTTATTCTAACTTAAGTAGATTTCCTAACTAAACATAGAATTCAGTTTTCACTATGTCATTTTCCGTAGAATATAAAATCCATTATCCGTAGAGCAAAAGTTGAAAAATTTATTTAACAAGTTTTAGAACCCTAAAAATATACAACTAAATATTTTAATAGCATTTCTTTCATTTTCACATTTTTCATATTTTTTAGGTTAGTTAGTTATTTCATTAATTTTGATAAATATAAAAAGCAACAAAGTCAAATGGTATAAAATATATTACCCCATTAGGACAAAGAGACTGTTTTCTGGTCTATAAATTTTTTAATTTAATGCATTAACGCTTAAGTTATTAAGTTCTCTAATAATTATGGTTGATATGCAAAAAACAAAAAGAAAAGAAAATAAAATCTGAAACGTAAGCAATATCACTTCTTTTCGTTTGTTAATCACAGATATAACCTTCAAAGACAAAAATTATCAAAATATTTTATTAAATAAATAAATAATATTTATACCCTTAGTTCAGTTAATCTAGACTTAGAGTTTAGAATTAAAGAGTAGAGTTTTTGGTAGGAGTGATGTTTAAAATTAAAAAAAAACCCAAAAACAAAAAAAAAGTTTCAAAAAGCATTTTCGAATTTCAAAAAGAAATTTGAAAAAATATTTTGAAATTTTTTTTTCTAAGTTTGAGTTTGAAAACATATAGCTCGGAACTACAAATTATTATTTGTATTGTGAAATTTTTTGGTCATTTTTATATTTGGGGACTGTTTTTGTAATAAAAACTTAAAAAGAAACTATTTGAGAGAATTGACCCATAAAATAATTATAATTAATATATTTCTTTTGATTTGAAGAAAAAACATACATAATATAATTTTTGGCATGTACAATGTATTGCATTTCTCGTAACATATAGTAACATATTTATTGTATTATATATTTATAGCAATTTTTTTTTTTTAATAGGAATATTAATATTTATAGGAATATTAATTCGGTATGGCTTGTTTATTTGATGGACACTACATACGAGTAATATGATTCTTCATAGACACTAGACCCGGATGCAACTACACCTTACATGAAAAAAAAACTTCTCTCTACTCCAATTTATTCACTGGCTATAACTATAAGTAACTAGGTTAAGATCCGCGCCTTGTATATATATATATATAATTATATATAATATGTTTTTTTACATAAAAATAAATATATATTGAATAATTAAAAATCATTAACTATTACATATATAATTAAATTGGTGCGAACATATAATTAAATCAATTTTATTAACCCAAACAATATTTTTTCTATTTAATAGGATATGTAATTAAATTTTAAAAGATATTAACATACATATTGAATTTTTAACATTAATGTCTATTAAATGTTGCTTTCTACTCATATGATTGTTTGATTATTTGTATCTTTTATAGTAAAAACTTTAAATTACTGAAAACAAAATTTTCATGGAATTAATAGCTTTAGTAATTTATATTTTTTTTTAAAAAAATAAGTTGTCAATGTTCATTCAAATCTTTTATCAAAAAAATTGTTCAGATTAAATTTCAAAACTAAAATATTTATGTATTTGATATGGTTTACCATTTAATTAAAATATATATATATATAATATATATATATATTATATATATATATATATATAGTCTTAATAATTATTTAAATTAGACTTTTTACTTATATTATTTTGTAATTATTTGTATTTTTCATAACAAAATTTTAAACCATGGATCACAAAATTTGAATGTGAAACTTTTAACAGTTTTAGTAGATTATAGTCATTTTTAAAAATTCAAAATATAATATATACAGAAAAATCTGAATTTTAATTATATTGTTATTTTGGTTGTTTAATTTATTTTATAGTTTAATCTTAACAAATATGATAGAAGATACACTAATTTTTATTAAATCTTTATTATTCAAAATCATTAATTGTCATATACTTTAGCCGCATTAGACAATTCCGTAATTTTTATTTAAGGAAATAATAAAGAACATTAATAATAAATTTATGGTTAGTTAATAAAAAATTTATTATATAATTAGATGGACTAACATATTTTTCTAATGATTCTAAAAATCATCCTAGTGATGACACGGGGCTACAATAAAGTTGTAATGCTTCTCAATAATATAAAGGGGATAATTCAAGAGGGTTTTATTAACGTGCATGGTACTAAAAATTTAATACTTAGTTTAATTTGTGGATGGGCTACAATGCTTGAGCACAAACTGACATGCAAACAGATTCCAAGAAGAACACTTGCTAATCATCATTTATATATATATATATACTACTAAAAGAAAGATATCCTGAGTCCTAAAGCTATCCACGTAGAATTAAAAAATCCACCAATCAGCACATTTCATTTCTCTACATCAGACAGGTTGGGCTTTCGGTTTGGGCTTCGTTTGTTTTTTGCCAAATTACACAATCAGACACCAAAATGAGTGGGCCTGAGCTTGAGGTTGATTTGCTGTTTGCCCTAAACTTACAACGCATGGTTCTTCTTCTGAGAAGACGAGATATGGTTGAGACTAGACGTAGCTCTTCAGCTTCCAAGAGTTTCTATACTTCTTCTTCATCCCCTGACTGTCTTCTCATCTCCAGTCCCTACCAAGCGATCTAAGGTCAAGATCCATGCTGCTATTAAATCCGTATGTTAGTTTTTATCCGAGTCTGAGCTTCTTCTTTTTTTCTGGTTTCAAATATTTTTTGATTTTTTATAACTTAGGCATCGGCAGCGGAACCGACGGGGTCTTCGTCTGCGAGCGAGGTTCGTGTTGAGAAATAAGGACCGGTTTTGGATCCTGGATTCGGAATCTGAAGAGCCGGAGATTGGATCCTCTGATCCGTAAGCTATGGATACGGAGAAGACTGTTTTAAACCGATGTGCCTGTTTTGGAGATCTCTCTTGAAGCCGACACAAACCCTAAAGTTGATGTCGTGCCGACACCTACAATAGCAGGTTGGATGTCTGTCTCATGATTTTTTCTGGTTAATTATGATTTCTAATGTTTTTGTGGATTTAGGGGAAGTGGTGACGGATGGTGAGAAGTCGAAGGCGGGGAAGAATCGAGCTAAGGATCCATGGGCGAAGCTACTTTCTGAGTACTCTCAGGTGGGTCAAGTTTCATCAGTGATTGTTTTTTATTGGTTTGATCTATAGTCTGTGAATTGCGCCTTTAGGATTTAGTTGTCTGCATGTCTGTTTCTTTTATATTTTTTTCCAGCAAAACCCATAAGTATGTTGTTATGTATGTGTCTCTGTGACTTTTTGTGTCTGCAAGTTGCACATTGAGTGTTTAGTAATGTGCAGTTCGTGTAATATTTTTTTGTGAAGGTTTGGTCTTTCAATTCATGCCCAACGAGTTTAGTTCGCTTCATGTTCGGTTCTTTTTTACATTTTTCCGACAGAACTATGTTGTTATGTCTGATACATTTCTACTTCTTGACTACAATACTTCTGTTTCTAACTGTCCCAATGCTTTTTTCTATGTAATTTCAGAACCCACACCGTATCATGAGGGGCGCTGTATTCACTGTTAGATGCCGAGGATGTGATTTATCTATCACACCAATATATGCTCAGCACCCTGTGTGAAATCAAGCATTCTGATGTAAGGACATCTTATTTGCTCCTTTTTGATCTTAGTCTCTTTAAGAACAAAAGTTTTTTTTAAGTAATTATCGTGTGGCTACTAATTATCGTGTGACTGATAATATTCAGATTATAACATGGAGTTTAAACAATGCATCAAACTAGCTCCCTTACCTTCAGATTCTTTTTTTAGAAATGCGCTTATATTTAATTTTTAACTGACCAGCTACTTAAGAAATCTCAAATTTACTTAAGCAAAATAATTAATGGAATTTAATTTCTTTAAGCCCATTAAGCAATGGATGTAAACGTGAAACTTAGTTTAGAAGGGAAAGCCTTCGAAGCTTCATCCGCTATCTTACAGGCGTTTGAGTTCAAAGAAAACCTAAAGCTTCAACAATTTATGAAGCTCGCATGCATTTTATGCACGTGCACACTTGCCATCTTTAGCCAACTACGTGGCAAGGTACTTCAGTTTCTTCTCTACGTCTATTTGATAACTTTTCCTTTTTAATTTGAGTCCCTATGTGTTTTTGTTGATGCTTCAGGTTTCTTTGATTCTGTCGAAGTCTAAGAAGCATGAAGTGCATGTTGGCATGACTGGGGATAACCTTGGAATTATGATACACTGCCATGTACTTGGTTAATTGTTTTGTTCTTTTGGGAACTGTGTCTTTGTGTGTGTGGTGTTTTCTTCTTAAAAAGGTGGTGTTGTGTATTTTTCATTACCAAAATGATATAATTATATTAGTTCACTTAGTAAATAACAAATAGAGAGAATTACTTATAGTTTAGGATTTCCTCGACTTGAATTCTCATTACATTATCTCTACTATATAAAAGGAACAGACTCCTAAGCTATGACACATCACTAAAATCTATCTTTACATCCAATGAAAGTGCCACATCACCAAAATTTACATGTCATCGTCTAATCCCACGAAATCTGTATCATTTCCCTTCTCTAACGTTCCAGGTAAATCTCCTCCTAAGGCAACCCAACAATCCTAAAGGCAACCGTTCAGCAGCTCCGGCGTAAAACCACTTCGACTCTTGAAAGCCTTATTTAATATAAAACATTTCATTGACTTGGGAATTAGTAGAGAGGCAACTGTTGAGGATGTGGGGATGAGTACTAGGAGGAAGAGGAGGCACCGTTCAGTGATATTGGAAAATATCGAAGCAGAGATAGTACTACTAAGAGAGAAGCTGAACATGAATGAAGATGAGAGCTTGTGGAGACGCAAATCGGTTTTAAACATAAGTTTTCAACTCAAGAAACTTGGATGCTAATAAGAGAAGCTGGTATACAATGTTCTTGGGCACCGGGAGTTTTGTTTTTTCTCATGCCACACCCAAGTTTGCGTTTATGACATGGTTGGCAATACATGATAGACTGTCTACAATGGACAGAATATCTCGGTGGAGTCGGGGTGTGGATCCAACTTGTGTTTTATGCAAGAATGCAGTGGAGTCAAGGGATCATCTCTTTTTCGAATGTGCTTTCTCAGTTGGAGTGATATTGTGGGACTGATTACAGTAAGAAACTTGGAGAAGAAGGCTCTGTACTGTATCAGGTACACATTTCAGGCTACTCTCCATGCGATTTGGCGAGAGAGGAATAAGATCACTCATGGAGATAAGCCTCTTCCTCTAGTGAGCTTGAAGAAGTTAATAGATAAGGGAGTAAGAAACAAGTTGAGTTTGATAAGGGGTAAAGGTGTGAAGAACATGGAGGGGATTCTTCAATTTTGGTTTGAGACAAGAATGTGAATATTTTTTAGTTTAAGTGATGTTTTGATGTAAAAGGTCACACTTGATGTACAAAGGCTTTTTGATGAGTAAGAATATAACATTCATTCAAAAAAAAAATAATAATAATAATAAAACATTTCAATGGCAGACACCTCTTCGATTTCCTCAGCTCCACCATAAAAACTCAAGCTCCAAACCGTCATTTGACCTTCAAGACTGGAACTGTTACTCAGGTCAAACATTATGGAACGGTCACAAGTCAGGGACTGAAGAGCTCTCATATTTCCCGGTGTCCCTTTGGAGCGGGATAAATTCTCCGTTCCGTGTGGACGAGGCATGTGGACTTGAAGGCATATGCATTCCTAGTAGAAGATGGAGGATGAACTTGAAATCTTTCAACCTATTTTATCAATTCTTTTACAGCTGATTGTAATACATATAAACATTTAATACAAATAGTTTCAAATTTTTATGATAAATTCTAATGTATATATGTAACATGGTCATATCTATAATAATAATTTAGAGTTTTCTCTCACCTCCTTCAGCCACGTCCTTCTTTTGGTGTGCGCATATGTCGCCACGTGTCGGCGCTTAATTGGTTACTTCTTTTTTTTTTTTTTTTTCCATTATTCGGTTTGGGCTCCGGCGTCTTTTATTTTTTTTATTATCGCGGCCCAACTTGAAGCACGCCTAGGGTTTTCACGTCTCATCTTCGTCTTCGTCTTCTATGTTCTCATCATCGACCGCGAGACGCAGAGATTCGAGCCTGTTCAGTGTCCCTAACGCCTCCGATTTTAATAACTCTGCAACTTAACTCCACCTCACCCCTTTTAATCCACTCCTTCCACTTTAATTGCTCAATCAATACACCTCTTCGTAGTCCATCGTACCCGGCTTAATCCTCACCTATAAAGAAGGACAGTATTGTCAATCTTCTCAATTCCATTTGTTATACTTTAAAACTCTAATGTATCACTAACTCACTTTTTAACATCGTTTATTTGAAGGGATACTACTGTATGTGTTAGTATCTTTGACTCCTTGGCCCTTGCATTCCATAGCAAGCTCGATGTGTATGGAAGAGAGCCAAGTTGGTTTCGGGTAAGCTTGCGTGCTGTCATGCAGTTGATAATTTTTTTTTTGTTTGGTTGTTATAAACTTATATAAGGTCCCATGTGTTTTGGCAGGAAAATTATATTTGAATGGCACTTCTGCGACACGTATTTTTTTTGACTCTGAAACTGCTGTAGGAGCAGATGCATTTGAAAGGCAAGCATCCTTTCCCTTATTTGATAACACAAATTTGACTTTTTTTTGCTATTGATTTGTCATAAGCGTTTACATGTTATTATCCTCGCAGATTGCCAAGTGGTGATACAGACCAGTCAGGGTCTTCATCAAAGGTGGTTCACACACAAAAGATTGAACCCATGACGGTTTCAGAGCTTAACCAATTTATTTTCACGGCCGATCCTCAGGTTTTTTTGTTTACATGTTCTTAATTTTACTCCTTCCTAGACTGTACTTAAGATTGTGATTTTCTCTTGATTTGACAGATAATTGAGTTTCTCTGTATGGCCAGGTGACTGAGATTCAGCTTGATGAGGGTTGTGTTACATTGGCTGCTCCACTTGCTCCAAGAAACTCATACGAGAGGAGACTTCATTCACATGCGTCCCATGCAATGAAACCAATGCTGTGGCTAAACTCAAGTAAATTATTTTCGCTTTGTGCGTCTTGGTGGTTGTAAAAAAGTACTAAATTTCATTTCAATCCGACAGGTATCGTGTGATTCTCTCCGTGTCAGATGACACTGGTGCAGCAGCTTTCCTTGGTTTTGATGAAGAGGTTGCTAGCCTGACTCATGTTCTTGCTTCTGATGCTGCACAGATCGTGGTATGCCCGCTAATCGACCTCTACGTCTTGAGCGTGTAATGTATTATTGTATACTTAGTTTACGTATATTTTTCCTACACATTTCAGGGGATAGGTACTAATGCCCAAGTTGACATTGACCTACCTCGCTCACTCGCTAATCTGGTGGGGAGTACCTACACTTTCCAGCTCAGGTTAAAGGACTTCAATTTTGGTCCAAATCACCGAAGCTTTACCATATCTCGCATATTCCCCGCACGTGATCTTGCGCCAAAGCCAACTTTTTTCTGTGAGTGTACTTGAGTTCTCTTTATTTGTAAGTAACGCTTATATATTGATCTGATATAAAACTATCGGGTGTTGCTAGCAGGAGGGTGGCGAGGATACCGATCAATCTCTCCCCCAATCTGTGGCAACATGATTAAATGTCAGAGCTGGTATCGTAAACAATGTTGCAGATCAGCTCACCAAAGCTGATGGTGACGTCTAGCACATGAAGCAGTAGCATCGGGTGAAGACGCTGGGGAAGCAACTGCACGTAAGAAAGCACGTGTGGAATGAGTGCTAGCTTGGAACCCAAACAACCACGATTAGACTATGTCATTCTCTGTTTTTTCATATCTGGATTTGCTTTTTGTCCTTTAGTTTCTGTTTTTTTTTTTTAAGTCTTTGCTATGTCGTTTTCCAAATATTTCTTAATGAAAAACTATGGGTCGTGGTTGTCCTAATTGGCTAATTCCTATTTCTCATGTGCCTAGCATTAATTATATTTTTCCTTAATTTTATCATGGTTATTATTATAGATTCAGTTATGTAAAGTTTGAACAAGCTAACTTCACCAGTGTATGAACCATCATCCTTCATTTTTTACGGAGTTCTAATGTAAAAGCATATATTAACCAAGTTAAAACATTTGTTTACGTTATGTTACATGGTAAATAAAAAACTATTAAAAAGTCACCTCAAATTGGGTGTTAAATTTGGACTCTCTTTCCTCTTAGCACATTGGGAAAAATAACTACAAGTGATTGGAAGATCCAACTAAACTTAAAATGATGACATCTAATCACCTTGGCCAGCTACTTTACACGGCATCATTTAGGACCCAATGACATGTACTTAATGGGGATAAATTTCCTATTTAAGTTTATAAAAATTGGGTTTGTGCTAGGGGTTATTCATGTATTTAAAATTAAACAAAATTTAGACTAAGTTTGCATTGTAGAGTTATATATTACAAAATCAAAACATTAATATATAATAAATCCATTACAAAAGTGACTTCAGAGTGGGTATTTAAATTTTCCTCCCTTTCCTCTTATGTCAGTGGAAACAATTATTAAGAGTGATCGAAAGATCTAAGTGAAACAAAGAGGATTGCATGTAAAAACATTGACCATCGAATTTCCACTGCTTCTTCCAAGACCTAATGACAAGTACTTTATGTGAAGAACATTTGACAACATTTAAGCTTTCACATACTTAATATGTTAGTTCTCTCTTATTACTATATGATTAATATAAATATTTATATTATGTTAAATTAAATTGGAACAGTAACAATTGTTTTCTGATTTTTTAGCCTAGACTGCTAGGACCTTTCGCAGAGAGTTATTTTTTATTGGTTGTTCTATTCCGGTCTGGTTACCCAGACCACCTCAAGTTTGAGTAATAGAATGGCCGTTCGACGTCAAAAAAAAAAAAAAAAAAATTGTATGCTGCCTATACGTCTCCCATTGATCAAAAAAAACTACACGCACATCTTCAATACAATAGCATGAAACAGCCGTTACAAACAAACCTCATAATTTTCTCTGGATCTTCGTTGCAGACTCTGCATCTGTGATTTCTGAAATATAATAAAAAAAACTTTGAGTACATCTGCATTGCAAGAAGTCATGGTTAAGTCCCCAGTACCAGAAACAGATAAAGGACCTTTAAGGAGATCAAGGAGAACAGAAAGTGTTCCTCTACTATCCACACCATCATCATCAACTGCAACTAAAAGAAGCCGGAAAAAAAGGTAAGTCGTAGCGAGACACTAATTTACACATACTTATATATTTTGACGACTTCTTCAAGTTATTTACTCTCTGTTTCATCAGTATCTGATGAACGCCAACCTTGGTTGAAAGAGCAATTTCTACCACTCACACCTCCAACTTTGCTCGGATGCAGAGGAGACGTAGATCGTATTAAAGGTATAGCATCCCTCATTCGGAGACTTATTTATCAAGCCAAATCTAATGTGTTGGCTCTGACTTTTTCCAATCTGATTACATTCTCAGAAACTAATGGGCGGCTCGCCCGACAGAACCGAAGAAGCATGCGCGCACAAAAGAGAAACAACGCACTACAACAAGAGATACAGCACAACGCAGACGCTATCTTAGCTGTTCAAAATAACACTGTCAATGTTGTTGACTCAGAACGTGGTAATGACCAAGCAGGTAGAACATCCAAAATTTTATTATAATTCGCAACTCACCTTGCATTATTAATTTGAATTATAGATAACAGAAGGATAGCTCGGGCTCTGCGGATGGGGAGACTAATCAACAAGAGAGTAGCCACTACAAGAAAATGTTAGCTCTTCGTTAAGACTTTATAATTGCTGTCAGTTTACAAAGCGTCTTAAGCTACTACGGTCTTTCTATAACTAATACCATAGCTTTAACATTTTTATAAGCAGCATTAGTGTGTGTGAGTGGAAGCCGACCAGGTATGAATCAAACAATCTATGCACATGAAATTAACAATATATGTTGCCAATAAAACTTTCTCAACTGAACTGGCAGGGAGGTACCGGCGCCCAGTTGTAAACAAGTGGGAGTTAGCAACATGCCCGGACTGTCAAGCAATTGTCTGGAATGCAGAAGCTGTAGTTCAAGAGACACGGAACTCACCCAGAAGGTTCAGCATATGTTGTCAGCAAGGGCGTGTAAAGCTACCACCTAGACGACAACCACCTTCACCTCTGAAAGAACTTCTCCAAAAATCAAGCTTCAAAATTATGATCCGCGTTGCTAATGGAATGTTAGCCTTCACATCCATGGGTGGCCAAATTGACAACTCTGTTACTAACACTCCTGGACCCTTTTCATTTAGACTTCATGGGCAAACTCACCACAGAATATATTCTCTTCACATGCAATGAAGCATGAATGCTTATCACGATCGATTAAAACTATAAGTTCGTTTTGGTATTAAAATATAAAAATCGCTTATATTATCGAATACTGAAGATATTTCTAACACAAATTGCATGATTTGGTTTTGCTCCGAGTCTATAAACATTAACATTAACAAAGAAAAACATTAGCTCTTCTTCATACAGCTGCAGATATATATTACACGGTAACATAAATTTGACACAAATAACATTTACGAACATAATTGCTGCACAATAAAATATCAAAAATAAGGCCAAACAATTATTTGACACATTTACGAATAACATTATTCCTTACAATTTAGTAAAACGAAATTGAATATAAAGAAAAACGCATCAATACAACAACATATATTACTCTAAGATATGAAGCATACCCTCATTTAGTCATTTATCGACCCCAAAATATAAACACTTTCATTACACGTACTTCCCCTAAACACCATACCCATTTCAACACTTTTTAAACATGACAAACCTTTCAACTACACTCAACTACATACACTCCTAACAACTAAATGCCAGAACACAAGATTTTGAAAACTGAATCAAATAAAATATCCGAAACCGGCGCGTAGCGCCGAAAGACCCCTAGTTTAATATAATATGGGCATATTTTGTGGACTCTTTGGAGGTTCAATCTTGATGGACAAGAGGGAATAGCAGAGCATAAATCCCAGAGATATATTGATGGGCTTTAAAACAAAATAAATGTCGAAAAATGTTGATTACATACAATCTGTATCATCTCTTTACGAATTTATAAACATAAACAAAGAATTAACTATTTAATATCACTAAGCTTCGATGTGAAATAAACTTTAGTATCACGAGGCACAAGCTTTTTTAGATTTGTGGAATCATAAAAAACGAGAAACGAAAAGAATGGGAAAAGCTCAAGGAAAGTGATACGTTCAAATGAGTGGCAATGTAAATTAGACAGAAGTAAAAGTAAAATAAAAAACCATTATAAAAGTCGAATAAGGTGGCAGTAAAAATAAGAAAATGATAGAAAGAGTTTGTAGCAAAGACACAAAAAGAACACAAGAAATTCAGATAATGAAAAAAATACTAAATGAAAAATCATTAATGAAACGGAAAATTCAAGAATCTATATCTAACCTATACTAAAGGGTTATATGAGGAGTAGAGAGTGTGTCCACGTCAGATTAAAAAATCAGCCAATAAAAATAAACTATAGTGCCACATCATCGTGTTATTCTCTGTCTCGCGAATATAATCTACGGTTTCCTCTTCCTTTTTCCCACTTGAATTAGACAATAAAGATGGTGTTCCTGTTCATCTTTCTTTCTCTCAGCGTACAAATTTTTTTATGCCTTCTTGATATTATATCGATGCCTCTTCATCTTCTCATTCTCTTCCTATCCTCATTATATAAACGATGGCATCAATTGTTCACACATTGCCAAGACACCAATTCTCGCCATCGCCTCCTATCTAGGTTACGGCGTCGCTCTTTCATCGCATGTAAGTTACTAATCGCTTTCCTGACTCAGTAGTTTTAAAATTAAATCTATCCACTATATGAGCTTCTGTTTATATCTGAAATTGCTAAGAACTGTTAATGATTCATCTTTGTTTCTTGCCAAGGTTTTCATTTGTGTCACCATCTTTAACTTCCCTTTCTATTTTCATCTTGATTCGTGTTTGTGATTTTATATTTGTCGATTAGAGTTTTATTCTCGATCTTGCTTTCAGTAGATCTTATGAAAAAATTATCTTATGTTTTATAGAAATTCATTTTTAATTATTTATGTTTTAGATAATTATGATTATTATTAATTTTAATCATTCATTTAATCATATAGATTTAAAATTCATTTTTATTTTTGACTAATTTATATAATTGATTCATTAAGGGTATAAACGATATTAACCGCTCTAACTTTTAACGTGAGAGCTCGATTCCAAAATTTTAATCATTTATTTAATCATATATATTTAAAATTCGTTTTTATTTTTGACTAATTTATATAATTGATTCATTAAGGGTATAAACGATATTAACCGCTCTAACTTTTAACGTGAGAGCTCGATTCCAAAAATTTACTTCGCCTAATTTATATAATTGATTCATTAAAGGTATAAACGATATTAACCGCTCTAATGTTTAACGTGAGGGCTCAATTCCAAAAAATAATATTATTTTCAGATAAAAACACAATATATTTAAGAATTATCTTATGTTTTATAGAAAATCGTTTTTAATTATTTATATTTTAGATAATTCTGATTATTATTAATTTTAATCATTTATTTAATCAGATAGATTTAAATTCATTTTTATTTTTTTGACTAATTTATATAATTTATGCATTAAGGGTATAAACAGATAAAAACATAATATATTTAAGAATTATCTTATGTTTTATAGAAATTTGTTTTTAATTATTTATATTTTAGATAATTCTGGTTATTATTAATTTTAATCATTTATTTAATCATATAGATTTAAAATTCGTTTTTATTTTTGTCTAATTCATATAATTGATTCATTAAGGGTATAAACGATATTAACCGCTCTAACTTTTAACGTGAGAGCTCGATTCCAAAAATTTAGTTCGCAAATAATAGTATAGATTACTATGTTAAATACAAATATATTTGTCCAAACCCGGGCGTAGCCCGGAAAAATCCCTAGTAATAATAACAGAGTTTCTACTCTCCATTTAGGCTATCCACGTCATCACTTTCGGTGGGCCCTACAAAACTAAATACAAGTTGATCTTGTCGACCAGGAATTCTGAACGCATATTCATCTCCCATTAATATCTTTATCTCCCACTTTCTCTCCACATCCCCTTCCCGACTTCCAGTTAACATTTAGCTCTTTTATTTTATTTTTTTAACATTCAACTCTTTATCATACCCTACCTCTCGATCTCCCCTTTTTATTCTTTACATCAAAACTTCAAGCGTTTCAAAACCAAGAACAGACGAAAAACCCTATATATTTGAGTTTCTATTCCCTAGAATCTTCTATTCATTTGTTGTAAATGTCTGCTTCTGGTGCAACTTCGGCTCAACCTGATGTTCGCCACGCCACCTTTGATGATCTTTGCCTTGGTCGGGTCTCTTAATTAAGATCTCATATAGGATTTGATCATCGGTGTGCCGTCAAAGCTAAGCCGCCTCGGAGGAGTCCCGCGGCCACATAACGCCGGAGCCATAAAGAATACTAATACTATTCCACTGTTGACTGCAAAGGGTCTCTACCGTCTCACAAGTCCAAGCAATCACATCCTACGCACGGGTCAAGAAGCAACCACGCTGGAAAGGAATCGTCACCGGGAGAACCGCCATCTCCGTGGGTAGATCCGCCGTCAAACAAGCACGTCTCAACAATCGAGACAAACGCTAGGGATCCCTATGAATGACTTGCGGTATCGGCTGCTTCTCCACCGTCCTCAAGTATAGCCTCCGGCCTCCGCCTACGACCGACGAGCCACCAGAAACTCCGAACCTTTCCTAGGGGTCCGCCGCCCAACCAATCGAATCAGAAGAGGAAGAGGAAGAGCACCACCAAAAGTAAATCGGACGCCATCCATTCCGTCATTAAGCTCTGACGTCGAAGGAAAGAGTGGGTGAGAACCGTCCCGACTGCCCGACAAGACTCGCCGTTGGTCGGAATAACTCCACCCGAAACACTATCTCGAAAGTTTTTGGGAGAGAAGAGGGGCGCGTTGAATACAATGTTGTTAGTAATACTTTAAAGAATTCAGAAACCAGAACACAAAAGAAAACAAGTTGCAGAGCCGTAGAAAGATCTACTGTACTTGAGCGAAAAACCGCCTAATCTCGGGTGCAAGATAATCAAGACGGATCACTCCAGGGTTTACTCTGCTCTCACCTGAACTGTGCACTCAATCCAGGAGAGATGAAACTCTCAATTTGAAAAATCAGAAACTTAGAGAAAGAAGAAGAGATGATGAATTGTGTGTTCTCTATCAAGCTCCAAACTTCTCTCTTTATAGTCAAAAGATCGTAACTTCTCAGGAGAGATCCCTTCCCATCTCTCCCACAATCACGTTCCGTTAACAAAGATTTTGGAAGCCCGTTCAGAAAATTCAGCCGCAAGCTTTGACTTCTTCTATTTCTTATAAAACATTTTCTTATCAAAATAATTAACATAAACGATGAAAACAAAGCTTGAAACGACAAAGCCCAATTTCATAATTAATAAAACCCAATAGTAGAAACATACCCAACAATCCCCCACATGTTTCGAGAACAAAAAAATTGAAAAGAAACGTTGATGTCTTTTACAGACTTGAATCAACAAAATAATTTGAGAGTTTCGCAAATGCTATACAAAGCGTTCTTTAAACTTATTCTTTCAACCCTGCGTCATAAGTGTTCTAGTGAGTTAATCCACAACTCATCTAGTTAGGCAATATTTACCTGAACACTTATTAGGTGACTTATCAAGTGTGTGTTGTCTCACACCCCCATACGGGAATAAGTTCATTAAGAGACCATATGTCTCAACCTGCCACATACAGCAATAAGAGATTTTAAATGCCATCAGATTATGATCATTTTTTCGTTTGACCACTTTGAACCAAGAATTCAAATATAAATGAATTCCTTGGTAGGGTATCCAAAATGATCTAACCTGAAAGAGGTTTTAATCCCATTTCCTTTGCTGTGTCCAGGACCATTCGTCCACACAAGCCTTTCGTTAGTGGATCAGCTATATTCTTCCCTGATCTCACAAACTCAAGTGATATCACACCTGCTTCAATTAAGCTGCGTATCACTTTATGTCTCATACGGATATGCCGTTTCTTCCCATTATACAATGCATTCATAGCCACTGCTATAGCAGCCTGAGAATCACATATCATGGACACAGAAAGACATGGTCTTCCTATCATTGGGATATCAGCAAGCAAGTTTCTCAACCAATCAGCTTCTTGACCTGCCAATTCGAGAGCAATTAGTTCAGATTCCATGGTGGAGCGAGCAATGCAAGATTGTTTAGTAGATTTCCATGCTACAGCTCCTCCACCTAAAGTAAATACAAAACCACTGGTAGAGTTTACTTCATCATTGTCTGACACCCAATTAGCATCACAATAAGCTTCAAGTACACTTGGAGAACCACTATAGCACAAGTTCCAATCAAGAGTTCCTTTCAAATATCTCATTAAACGACCAAGTGCTATCCAATGATCAGAACCAGGATTATGAGTATATCTACTTAATCTACTCACAGCATATGCAATATCAGGTCTTGTACTGTTCATCAAATACATTATACTTCCCATGATCTTAGCATATTCAGACTGGTTCACACTTTCTCCTCTATTTTTACACAAATGTATAGATGAATCATAAGGAGATTTAGCACTAGTTTCATCCCAATACCCAAATTTCTTAAGAATCTTTTCAACATAATGAGATTGATTTAATGAAAAACCAGAGTCAGTTTTTACCACTTTTATCCCAAGAATGACATCAGCTTCACCTAAATCTTTCATATCAAATTTAGAACTCAAGAAAACTTTTGTTTCACAAACAATTTCCAGAGATGTGCCAAGAATAAGCATGTCATCAACATATAAACATATAATAACATATCCATGCTCATGCATCTTAGAAAACACACACGTATCTCCAAAGTTTGGAACAAAACCATTTTCATGCAAAGTGTTACTGAATTTTTCAAACCATTGTTTACGAGCCTGCTTAAGACCATAAAGAGATTTATTTAGTTTGCACACTTTATGTTCTTGACCAGGCACAATAAATCCCTCAGGCTGCATCATATAAATTTCCTCATGCAAATCACCATTCAAAAATGCAGTTTTCACATCCATTTGATGGACAACTAACTTATGAATAGATGCAAGAGCAAACAATATGCGAATGGATGCAATCTTAGTAACAGGAGCGTAAGTATCAAAATAGTCTACTCCCTGTTTTTGAGAATTTCCTTGCGCCACCAGCCTTGCCTTAAATTTGTCTAGAGTACCATCAGCTTTCAGTTTCTTTTTCATAATCCACTTGCATCTGATAACCTTGCAGCCCCTAGGCAGATCAACAAGCTCAAAAGTGTGGTTAGCCATAATAGAATCAAACTCAACGTTAACAGCCTCTTTCCAAAAAACAGCATCAATGGATTTCATAGCTTCAGAAAACGTTTTAGGATCTTCTTCTATCAAGAATGCATACACAAACTCTTCACTAAACTCATCATATTCAGCTAAGAATGTAGTAATGAAATCAGGACCAAAATCAGTTTCGGTTCTTATTCTCTTACTCCTTCTAAGCTCTTCATTATTATCATTAAGAGTTCTTTTAGTAGATGTATTACTAGAAGAACCAGATTCTAAATTTCTCTTAAAAGGAAACACATTTTCAAAGAATTCAACATCTCTAGACTCGGTAATGCTGTCAAATTGCAGAGAATCAGGTTTAAAAGTCAAGCAACGATAAGCAACACTATTCAAAGCATATCCAATAAAAACAGCAACCACAGTCTTAGGACCAATGTTATTCTTTTTAAAACTAGGCAATCCTACTTTAGCAAGACACCCCCACACTCTTAAATAATTCAAATTAGGAGAATGACCTTTCCAAAGTTCATATGGAGTAACTGGAATTCTTTTATGAGGCACTTTATTCAAGATGTAACAAGCAGAAAGAACAGCTTCCCCCCACATCTGATCAGGTAACCCAGAACTAATAAGCATAGCATTCATCATTTCCTTAAGAGTACGATTTTTTCTTTCAGCTATACCATTTTGCTGAGGGGTATAAGGTGCAGTTTTTTCATGAATAATTCCTTCTTTTAAACACAAAGACTTCAGAATTTCAGATTCATATTCTCCACCTCTATCAGTCCTTAACCTCTTAATTTTTCTATCTAACTGATTTTCTACTTCAGCTTTATATTGCATAAACATTTCACATGCCTCATCCTTTGTTCTTAATAGATAAACTCTCATATATCTAGAAAAATCATCAACAAAGGTAATATAATAATGTTTACCACCTCTACTAGGAGTGTTTTTAAAATCAGCCAAATCAGAATGAATGAGTTCAGCAATTCAGATTTTCTATCAATGGGATGAGAAAAAGGCTTTCTAGCATGTTTTGCTTCTATACAAATTTCACATTTTGAAATATCTTTCTCCAAGTTATCAGAAATCAGATTTGCATGCTTTAAACGTTTGATAGAGTTCACATTTAAATGTCCTAGTCTACCATGCCAAGTGTCCAAAGCACACAAAAAGTAAGCAGAAGCACTACCACTTATTTCATTCATAACATCAAGAACAAAGAGATTCCCATTACAAAAAGCCTTTCCCACATACCCCCCATTTTTAGTAATCACTAACTTTCCAGCATCAAGAGTTTGTTTAAACCCAGCAATCATTAACAAAGCACTAGAAATCAGATTTCTATGCATGTTCGGAACAAACAAAACCTTAGTCAAAGTTAAAACTCTTCCAGATGACAATTTCAAATCAACTTCACCAATTCCAGCAACTTGCAAAGCACTAGCATCACCTAAGAAGACACTATCACGTGGAGACTCATCAAGAGTTTTGAACAGAGACTTCCTGCTGCAAATATGACGTGTGGAGCCAGAGTCAATGATCCATTCCACAACGTCAATTGCAGCGTTTACCTCAGTGGTGACAGCAATTAACTCCTCTGTAAGATGAGCTTTGTTTGAGTCCTTTCGTTGTGGTGGCAGACGACAATCTTGCTTCTTGTGGCCAGTTTTGTTGCAGTTCCAACACTTCATCTTTTTCTTGAAATCAGCAGATGGTTTAAGAGCTTTTGTGCCATGGTTTTTGTGAGATTGAAACCTGTTCTTTTCACCAGAACTTTCCACCACATTAGCATTATTAGAAAATGAACGAGCGTTGGTGTTTTTACCTAAATACTTTCTGTTTGCATCTTCGATCATAATGTCAGCGATCAGCTCGTCAAGAGACATCTTCTTTTTCTCATGCTTCAGCTTGGAGCGATAGTCATTCCATGATGGAGACAACTTGTCGATGAGCACCAAGGCCGCCAGCTGCTCATCAATTGGTAAGCCCTCAGCTTGAATCTTGGAAACAATGGCTTCATACTCATGGAGTTGATCCAGCACTGGTACGTCATCCTTCATCTGAAAGGAGGACCATTGGGAGGTGACATACTGCTTTTTCCCTTCATCTTCAGCTCCGTATCTTTTCTTCAAGTTGTTCCAGATTTCTTTTGCTGAGTCATAGTTGACATAGATGTCAAAGAGCTTCTCGGAAAGGTGTCGGATGATATGACACGGCAAGTTCGGTTGTGATCTTCAAGAGTGCCTTCTGGTTTTCTCTTACCCGATTGCGAGCCAGTCTCACCTTGAGAGTTATCGGAGTTTGGAGTCGCAGAAGTCGCAAAGGACTTGTCCTCGTTGAGAACATAGTCAAGCCCAGTCTCTTGGAAGAAGAACATGAGTTCCTCTGACCACCTTCGGTAATTAGAACCAGTCAGCGGTTGAAGCTTGGACAGATCCGGTACTGTAGAGTTCTTCGGCATTCTGAATCGTAATTAACGAAATTTTTCGCTCAAGAATGTTGTTAGTAATACTTTAAAGAATTCAGAAACCAGAACACAAAAGAAAACAAGTTGCAGAGCCGTAGAAAGATCTACTGCACTTGAGCGAAAAACCGCCTAATCTCGGGTGCAAGATAACCAAGACGGATCACTCCAGGGTTTACTCTGCTCTCACTGAACTGTGCACTCAATCCAGGAGAGATGAAACTCTCAATTTGAAAAATCAGAAACTTAGAGAAAGAAGAAGAGATGATGAAATTGTGTGTTCTCTATCAAGCTCCAAACTTCTCTCTTTATAGTCAAAAGATCGTAACTGCTCAGGAGAGATCCCTTCCCATCTCTCCCACAATCACGTTCCGTTAACAAAGATTTTGGAAGCCCGTTCAGAAATTTCAGCCGCAAGCTTTGACTTCTTCTATTTCTTATAAAACATTTTCTTATCAAAATAATTAACTTAAACGATGAAAACAAAGCTTGAAACGACAAAGCCCAATTTCATAATTAATAAAACCCAATAGTAGAAACATACCCAACATACAAAGCCGTTCAAAGGCCTTAATTCTTTTGATAATATGAAATTCTGTGTCTGTTTGCGGTTGAAATCTAAGAAAAGTTAGGAACTTTTGGTGTAAAGCAACGTTTAAATGATAGGATCCGAATATGCTTCTCTGTTTTCTACTTCTCTTAGTTGATTTAGCATATAAATATTGCAGGTAACTAACTTTAGTAAATCTGGGAATATTGTTCTTGTGTTGACCTCGGTTGATTTGTGGAATCAGGTTGAAACAACTGGTGCTCAGAAGTTCAGATACAAGAGATTAGTAAGTTTTATTGGTTGTTGCGTAGAAGGAGACGATAGATTTGTGGTAAGAGTATAAGCCTAATGATACTCTTTCGAAGTATCTTTTTCACTGTGAGAGCCTTATTGTCTTATGTTATGCGATCCCTATTTTAATCTTCTTTAGATTCTTTATTGTCTTTTTATGTCTTTGTATGCAGGGGAAAAGCAGCCACTAATGTGTGTTTGAATTGCAGATTATATTGCACAAGCACTTGATCACTGTTATAACAAACACCGAAAGATCTCTTATGACCTGAATGCACACACCACAGAATCCTCTTTGACGAGCAAGGTGATCCTAATATTGTTGTTTTTAGAATATTTAGTATGTCGATTTCATAATATTTAGGCCCAATGATTAATATACATCTTTGTGCACTATCTTTGGATACCAAGTGCAATTGCTTGATTGTAAACAACACTTGCTTATATACATTATAATAAGTTGACCCAAAAATATATACATTATGATATGATTGTATGTTTTTCTACAATTACAACATTTTCACAAATAAAACCACATTCAAAACAGTTGGAACTTTTAAAATTCGTATTTGTATCGAAAACAACTAAAATAATTATCAACACACCATGTACTTATTGAGCCTCTTAACCCATCCACTACACATTTCAGACGTAGCAATATTCATGACTTAATATGAACTCTAAATGTGAAAAAAAAAATGAGCTCTAAAAAGTGTCACTTAACTCATCCGATTAAGAAGCAAGAGCGCCATTACCGCAGCAGCTGTTTCAATATAAATAAAACCTTATAACACAGACTAAATCATACAACCCCAAGAAAACACAGCTACTTTATCACTTACGTTACATGGAGCTGAGCAAAGCGGATATGAGGAAACAGAAATCAACAAGGTACAAATCCCTGCGCTTGCGCGGAGCTCGGCCCCTAGTCATATACAATATCAAAACCTTAAAACAACACAAATGAACCCCGCAGGCAACCGTGTGAGAATGACTACAACAAAACGCAAAAATTCACAAATATGGTATCATTTGCACATATTGAGATAGAACAACAACTCCGTCAAAGACCCCGCGCTTACGCGAAACTCCGCTCCTAGTAATACTAATTAGTGATTCACTTTAAATGAATTGATTATGTTGTCTATTTGTGAACAACCGAGTAGATCATTTCAAAACCACGCAAACAAACAAAAAGATTATCATGAAGGCTAGTACTACTACTATGTAAAAATCACAAATACCAAACGAGAAACGTACTTTAATTGGCAGGGGGTTTTGCAAATATGACTCAAAACTTGAAGTCAAACACAAAACTAACAACCCATGTTTTATTTGGAACTTTGATTAGTCTTTTCATCCTCAAAGTTAGATTATTCAAATGCCATCACATTTTTTTTTGAAAATGTATATTTTACTCTATCACCCTCATCTTCCTCAAGTATTCACAATATTACCATTGCCTTAAATACACCAACCACCATGAATAAACAACTTGAAGCTCTTAATGCACCTAACAATCGATTACACTCTTTTTTCTTAATTCTTATAAACTAAAAACAACATCGCTTTCACTTTCTCTCCATATTTATCCAAAAAAACCCAAGATTTTGATTCCAATTTTTTAATGGTTCATAGAGCCATTGAAGCTTACGATTCTTGGTGGGTCACTTTTGTTTGAAATTCTGGGTGCTTGGAGAAGACTTATGTGTGCTAAAAAAGTTATCTCACTGGTTGAAACTATGAAACCAGTTTTTTTCCCAGATCTGTTCGTCCAGACGACTTACCTGTAAGTCGTCTGATTGTAGATGACTTACATGGAAGTCTTCTGGTCAATGCAGATGTTAGTTTTGCAATTGACTTTTAAATGTGTTTTTATAGATGACTTCCATGTAAGTCGTTGGAGGGACGACTTCCGTATAAGTCGTCTAGAAAAAAAATAATGTGTTTTGTTTTATCATTTCATATCCCTAAAGTATTAAGAAAACGCTAGTTTATCTAAAACAATGCAAACAGTAAAAGGAAATAAAACCAACACGTAAAAGGATTAGGATCCACGCTGCATCACCAAGCTTGAGGGATCTACATTCTTAAACGGAACCAGGAGTACATAGACCAAAATTCAAAGGGGAAACACCATGAGACATGACATTGAATGCATGTCAAACACTCTGGAGACACAAACTTTCACCTGAGTTGTTTACCAACACGATGGATCATAAGGTTGTTGAACATGGGTGCAGCACGCAGCCACTTGCATTAAAGACTTTATACCCAGCATCGAGAAGACCTGAGAAAATCAATGAACATATATTCAAAACAGAACAAGAAAGGTGAAAAGCTAATGAATTTGTTTAAGACCTTAATGGTGAGTTGGAGAGGGAGTAACCAGGAATTGGAGTTGTGAGCGGAAGCTCGCTTCCGGAAGCATCATGTAGTGAAGTCTAAGAGAATAAATGTGAGTTCGATATAGGAGATGATCCTGAACATAGACGTCAATGGAAGCAAAGGCGAGAGCTTTCTCGAGTCCTCGTTCGAAGGAGAAGCCGGTGGAGTTCGGAGACGAGTCCGGAAACGAAAGTAGTGATGAGACTACAAATCGGCGTGGCTCTGGTTGACGCCAGGACGAGTTGGGACGGAGCTAGGGTTTCAGGTGGTGTCGTCGGAGAGAATCCATCTTCGACATCCACCAACGGAGACGACGCCGAGGAGAGCAGAACCAACGAAAGGGTTGAACGGAACCTTTCCTCTACCCACTCATTTTTGGACACCTGTCTCTCAAGAGACGTCCTTGCTTTCCCTATTTAAGAACCTGCATTACTGGTGATCTTAGTTACGATGGCTATTCCGTTTTAATTATGCAAGTGTGACATCCCTAAAACTTAGGTTTGAGATTTTAAATTATCCTTTTTTTTGGTGATTTACTTTTGGGAAATATCCAAGGATAGCACTAAAAAAGTTTTGGTCACAAATATAGATTTTAAGAATCAAAATGACCAAAATGACCAAAATGTTTCTAATCAAACCTTAGGGTTTAGAATTAAGGGGTGGAGATTTGGGATTGAGGTTTAAAATTTTATAAAATAAAAAATAAGTATTAAAACTTTGAAAAAAAATTAAAATTAGTTTCAAAAAGTATTTTCGAATTACAAAAAAAAATTAAAAAAAAATTGAAAAATAAATTATAAATTTTTTTTAATATTTTTTAATTTTAATATTTTTTAATTTTTTTTTATTTTTTATATATCTAGGGTGTTAGGGTTTTTTTACCTATTAAATGAAACATTTTGGTCACTTACCTCTTTATAGTCTACTTTTATGACCAAAACTTGAAAATGGTCTATATTTATGAAAATTGCCCTTTATCTTTATTATTGTTTTTTTGTTTGTAAAAGATGACTTATAATTTTAATTTATCTCTACAATTATTTTGACACACCTAATAAAAAAATCTTTGGTCCGCCACTACTGACTGATCAACGTGAATGTTCTAACTGCACAAAAAGATCCATTGTATATAAACATCTTATAGTATTTGCACAGAGTAGATAATTTCTTCGTATTTCTAACTCACATCTTGATTGGAAAAAAGAAGGAGAATGGCATCAAAGTAGATAAAAATATATATAAAGACGGCCATCTAGTTGTGCCAAACAACACAAACACACACGTCCACTGTAAGTACGATTACTTGTTATTAGCTTGAACTTTGAACATAAAATAAAAAATAAAAAAAACTTAAGAAAAAAATTCTGAGAATAGTGGATCGACACCAGTCATTGATAATTTGAAAAACCTTTCTAATGAACCTCCAAAGATAGAAGAGCCAAATAAAAAAGAAGAAGAGATAGATAGATAGATATATAGATAGATATATAAATAGATGAAAAATTTATTTCTTTTAAATGGTCTTTATGGAATTCCCTCCTTCTCAGTTACTTTCAATGATGATGCATGTCAACGTCTTCGATTCCCTCATTTCTTTTACAAAAATTTTACATCTTGGTTTATGAGTGTGGAATCTAATTGCCTACTAGAATTGGTAATGAGTATGCGCTGACAATCTACATTCTTTTGTTCATAGAATTGGTAATCTTGTTCCCAAGATCCTGTCCACAAAAAGAGCATCCACAAAAATACATATTCATCTCAAGTCGCAAACCTTCCACAAACCAATTTTCTAGGCAACTACAGTCTAGTTCAGGTTACTCTTTTTGCTTTTATGTAAAGTAACAATAATGTTGGGTTCTTTCTCTTAAGATAGATTCAAACTGTTGGGGTTGTAACAATTCCTTGGCTAATGAGACTTAATATAAGCTGTAAATCCAAAAAGAGAAGCCATAAGTTACCAAGAGCGCATTCATAAATAATCGTTGGACATGTTTGAAGTTAAGCTTTGTTTTTCTCGTTGACATGTTTGAAGTTAGGCTTTTTTTTCTCGTTGGAAATGTTTGAAATTACTAACTTTTGGTCTGTTTAGTTTTGTTTTTTCACACCCGACTTTTGTTTTTTTTTTCAGTGGACATGTACGTGGTTGTTTTTGGTTTGAATTTATTAACTTGTTCATCTTTGAGATTGTGGATACATTAGCATTTATATCCACAGCCTTTTAATGTCATTGTTTTTTTTATCTATGTTGTTTAGTGTTTGAGTGACTGTCCACCACATCAAGCTTTGATTTCCTATCCAAAAATTTAAGAGATCTATTCTTTTTATCTATGGTCACATTATTTTTATATATGGTCATGGCGTCCACATCCACAACATAACCAAGATGTTGATCAAAAAAATAAAATAATAATTTCAAACGATTTTGAGTGTTAAAAAGGAATTATTTCGAAACAAAAATAAAAAGTTCACGTGCTATTGGAACTGTGAGCCAATTTATCTTTCATCTTAATAAGACATAACCATCCACATTCTATTTGGACCCACCACAAAGTACCTTGCAAGTAAAAAGTGTCACTATATGCAATAAAAACTCAAAATGTGTCTCAAATGATAATCAATTCAATTAATAATGTAATACAAAGTGAAACACAAATAAAATCAACAAATTTATTTCCGCATCCGCCTCTCTCTCAATCCTCTCCGTCATTTCTCTCCCTCTCACGGCGATTCCGACCATTCTCGAGCTCCCATCACCGGCGAATCCTCTTCTCACCCTCATATCTCTTCCCCAAACCCCAAATCATGTAAGAATCATCCCAACCTTGTTTTATCTCAATTTTTTAGGGTTTTGGAAGTTAGATCTCGGATTTTAGGTTGTTTGATTGAAAATTTTAGGATTGAATGGATAGTTTAGGATATATAAGTTAGGATTGTTGTTTTAGTTTTTTTTTGGACTTATTTTGTGTTTTTGTTAAAATTCAAAACGTTTTACTATTTTTAAAACGTTTTTTGATTTTTAAAAACGTTTTTCAAGTTTCCAGTAATAAATTATGTATAATAAAACGTTTTTTAAAAATTTTGAAAATATTTAACAACATTTTTCTATATTTATAAAAAATTTATAATTTTGTATACATATATATATATATATATATATATATATATATATCATGTATAAAAAAAATTTTAAACTTTTTATAATTTTTTATAAGTTTCCAGTAATAAACTATGTATAATAAAAGGTTTAATAGTTTTTTCTAAAACGTTTATAAAACCTTTTGTAAATATATAAATGAAAACATTAAAAATAGAAATGATTTGAAAAGATTTTTGATGTATTAACTTTTTTTTTTAGGTCCGAGGATGTACCCCGCCCCGCAGCCCGTCTTCGACGTAATTCGGTGAGCAGTTTCCGTGCATCGGGATTGTCTCACGAACAAAACTCGGTTCCCGCATATATTCCCGCTCCAGCTCCCGCTGCCCCTCCCGCTGCTGCTCAACAGGATCCGGGGGTCATGCCAGTTGATCTATTGGTTCAACAACCAGGTCGAGAGCATCTCCCGGTTCTCCATCCCAACCCACGACGAGGACATAGCACTTGGTTAGTATTTTTTTTTATTTGTAGCATTATGTTTTTTTCCATTAATTAACTTGCTAACTTGTATTTTTTTTAAAGCTTCACCAAGTCGAGAAATGGCATTAGCAGGAGCATCAACCAGATGATGTACTCCATGCTTCGTTTTGGATATTCAAAGTGGAGTGTGATCCCTTCTGAAGAACGAGAGTTGTGGTTTCGTCAGTTTGCGGTAGTAAGTCTTCCTTTTTTTAAAGTATTTACATTTTTTTAATATATTTACTTATTAAATTATGTTTGTTTTGTAGCAAGAGTTCAACTGACATTCCGATCTCACGGAAACAGTCCGTAAGAAATTCAACGAAAAAGCCATGGACTCTTATACGAAGCAGATAAACGCGTGGAAGACAGTTTGGCAGAAGAACAAGAGGCCACGATTCATCAACGGGACGGTGTGGGAGCAGTTGATAGTTCATTGGGAGAAGGAAAAAACTGCAGAGACGTCTTCTAGGAACTCCAAGAACCGGAAGAGTGATCGTGGCGGGAAAGGTATGTATGTGCACAACCTCGGCGCTTGCTCTATGTCTACTAAGGAGGATGAACTTGTAAGTTTTTTTTTATTATTTATCTTTATATTTTTTAAATAAATATTTTATATATTCCTTGGCTAATAATGGCGGTTTTTAGATCGAAGAAAATGACGATAATCCCGTTGATCGTCTCCAACTCATTAAGGTGGCTCACACTAACAAGAAGACGGGTCAAATTCAGGACCTCGTGATCAAAGGTGTCGTTGATTTGGTGGAAGCTGAAATAGCATCTCAATCTCAGCCTCTCTCTGATGACGGTGATTCTACGGGAGCTTCAACCAACTTGTCCCTATAGCAAATAAATGAGATGGTTGAAAAGGTAATTTTTTTTATTAATATATTTTTCTTATAATGTCGATTACTAACTTGTCCCTATTTACTAACTTTAAATATTTTTTGTAGGCGGTTCCTAAAAGGAAAGGAGGCTGTTTAGTTGGGTTGGCCCGCCGTGCTTCTTCGTATCCGGCATCTTCTTCGCAAGCTCCGTATGCCGATCCCATGATTCTCGAGGAGCTACATGACAAAGATGAACGGATTGGGGCATTGGAGGAGCAGAACACCACTATCCTTTCTGAGAATGCCACTATCCGTTCAGAGAATGCCACTATCCTTGCTGAGCTGGCATCCCAGAAGAAGTTCACCGCCGAGATAATGCAGAAGCTAGATCGTTTGATGTCTTCGAGTTCTTAGTTTTTTTCTGCTTTTTAAAACTTTCTGAATGTTTTTTTTCTATTTCGTTTTGCATGAATTTTAAACTTTCTGAATGTTTTTTTTCTATTTCGGTTTGTATGAATTTAAATTCTATAATATTATTAGTTTTAAATTTCAGATTTTATTTATTTATTAATTAATTTTTAATATAAAAAAATATGAAAATGCAAAATTAATTTGTATTTAAAATTGATATATTCCGACGAATTGAGGGCGTCGGACTATACTGACGAACGATGTCCTCGGAAAATACCAACGGACAATGGTTAGTCGGCATTTTCCGAGGAACCTTTGTCCGTCGGTATTTTCCGACGAACCGTTGTCCGTCGGTATTTTCCGAGGACATCGTTCGTCGGTATAGTCTGACGAACCGTAGTCCATCGGTATATAGTTTTTCCGATGAACTCTGGTCTCGTGTGTCCGCATCTAAATATCGTCGGAAGTTTGTCAGAATGACGTTGCTCGGTATTCGTCAGAAAGTCGTCGGAAGGTCTGACAAAATTCCGACGAATCATTTTTTTCCGACGAAATGATACCGACGAACTGGTTCGTCAGAAATTCATCAGAATCGGTCTATTCCGACGAATTTCTGACGATTTCGGCCATCAGAATCCCCCTGTTTTCTTGTAGTGAATTTTCTAGGCAACTACAGTCTAGTTCAGGTTACTCTTTTTGCTTTTATGTAAAGTAACAATAATGTTGGGTTCTTTCTCTTAAGATAGATTCAAACTGTTGGGGTTGTAACATTGCCTTGGCTAATGAGACTTAATAGAAGCTGTAAATCCATCAAGAGAAGCCATAAGTTACCAAGAGCGCATTCATAAATAATCGTTGGACATGTTTGAAGTTAAGCTTTGTTTTTCTCGTTGACATGTTTGAAGTTAGGCTTTTTTTTCTCGTTGGAAATGTTTGAAATTACTAACTTTTGGTCTGTTTAGTTTTGTTTTTTCACACCCGACTTTTGTTTTTTTCCAGTGGACATGTACGTGGTTGTTTTTCGTTTGAATTTATTAACTTGTTCATCTTTGAGATTGTGGATACATTAGCATTAATATCCATAGTCTTTTCATGTCATTGTTTTTTTTTTTATCTATGTTGTTTAGTGTTTGAGTGACTGTCCACCACATCAAGCTTTGATTTCCTATCCATAAATTTAAGAGATCTATTCTTTTTATCTATGGTCACATTATTTTTATCTATGGTCATGGCGTCCACATCCACAACATAACCAAGATGTTGATCATAAAATAAAATAATAATTCAAACTATTTTGAGTGTTAAAAAGGAATTATTTCGAAAAAAAAATAAAAAGTTCACGTGCTATTGGAACTGTGAGCCAATTTCTCTTTCATCTTAATAAGGCATAACCATCCACATTATTTGGACCCACCACAAAGTGCCTTGCAAGTAAAAAGTGTCACTATATGCAATAGAAACTCAAAATGTGTCTCAAATGATAATCAACTCAATTAATAATGTAACTAGATTTTGACCCGCGCTTCGAAAGCGCCGGTTTTTTACCGTTAATAAAAATGTGATATGAATTAGTGTTTTGATTATAATATACATTATTTAGTTATAAATTCATATGATATAGATGATTTTTTTTTAAAACTATATAATTTTATCAATTTTTTCTATTTGATATTTTGTATGTAAACTCTTATGTTACAACACCATCTTTATATTTTGTAAGTATTTTGTAAGAGTTACATTGGTTGAGTTAATGAGATATAAGATTTACTTGGCATATTTTGGACTAATTTAATAGTATTTCAAGGGGTTTTAATAACTTTTACCAATATTTTCATATTCGACCCAAACCCGCGGACGAACTTGCAAATCTGGTGATTCATATATATAATTTAGTTCAGATTTAGTTAAAACCCGATATTTAAAAACTGTAACCCGTTAAACTCCTAAAATTCTTCATTATTGGTTTATCCGATAAAAACTCATATAAATTTGATGATATTTGTTTTTAAAATGATTCACCTTTTATATATTTTTAATAGTACATACATTTGAATAAACTGTATGATTTGTTTTCTTTTATAATTTTGATAATACCTGTACTATATCATTTAAATTTAATGAAGAAAATGGTGATAGAAAACTAAAATTTATTGTTAAAAATATCTTTTAGATATCTTTTTCTGAAATATTAAATAATGTGTTAGGTTATGGCATATATTTTGGTTGTTATCTGAAAATATTTCTTTTATTTTAAGATTTTGTTCGCCTAATATTTTGGTTGTTACCATTTTGAAGGGCTAAAAATATTAACCTAATATGGTAAAGGATTCCAAAAATTCTGGTATAAATGTACCCGTGATATTTTTTTTTATAGATTTCATTTTACTATGATTGGTTTATATTAAGAAAATATTTAGTAAATAAATACTGAGAATAGAAAAGTATATTCTCAAATGTGCAGTTGATGATTTTGAACTTTAATATATTCAATTTAATCTGCTACAATTATATTTTTAATTGTATAGATCATTCTCATATGTGGAAGACATGAACGTACCTCAGAGAACTTGTTTCAAGGTTTTATCATGTCCACTTGAATAGTTTGCTTCACCAAAATCCTTTTCTAATGTAGTATGTTTGTCAATTGTCATCTACATTAGAGCTCTAATATAAGAAAAAAAAAATATGCCATGTAAGCAAATAGTGCATGAGAATGATGTAATTCAAACTATAACTATGAATCAATCTAAATCCTGTTGCAGAATTCTAAAAGAATGTAGTTGCAAGTCTGAAATCATCGAACATAAATACATTAATAAAGAAAATTGGTGATATCACTTTACGAATTATCATTGTGTTTCCCATCAACATGTGTAACTGAATAATTCATTTGTAGAGGTTTGTACTTTAATATTAGGTGAATTTTGATATTTGACTATGATATTATTTCGGTTTCATGTATCATATTAGTCTTCTGATGTTATTAGAACAGAGACAAATTAAAAAAATTATTGGAATACGTATGTATTACGGGGACAAATATTATGTGTACCAATAACTGTTGAGCGAAAATATGGGTAACAATAGCATATTACATATAATGTATAAAAGTATTATTGAATAATACTATTATAGAACTTGATTGTTTATAATAAGTTAAGTTAAAAATGAAAAAGTCCAACAACCTTATATAAGTAGATTTTTTAAGACTCCTTCTCTTTTAATAGTATAGATATAAAGTAAAACACAAATAAAATCAACAAAATTTTGTTTTTGTTTTAATAAGATAGATGCATCAAAATAGTAATTTACAAACAAATATTTTATAAAAATAATTTTTAACAAAGAATTAATTATGAAAACCGTGTTACACATACATATTTAAGCAATAAATCGTCTTGTAAACTCTAAAGAGAAATTCTTTTTAAGTTAAAAGTGATGGTGGACATATAAAACCCAAAAGCAATGAAAGCCCAGCCCATACAAAATGACTATTTCTATTAAAAAAGAAAAAAGAAAGAAGCTCGTGCGTCTTGTTTCTAGCTCGAAGTCGAAGAAGATCACTAGGGTTGGTTCCTTTTCTTCGCTGCTCTCCATGGCTAGTTCTTCGAAGAAATCGGCCGCAGAAGCTAAATCATCGGGTAACACTCTCTTACGATTTTTCATATACCCTAATTTTAACAAATCTAGTCTCTTACTCGTATGAAGAGGTTTTTGATTTTACAGGCAAGCGAAAAAAGTCGGAAGATGATTTGGAGCAAGCTAATTTATTGGGTAACACTCTCTTAGGATTTTTCCTCTCCTCTTTTTTTTGTTTTTCTACCAATAACAAATCCAACTCTGAAGAGGAACTTGGTTTTTTTTTTTTTTTCTTAAATAGTGAAGCGCAAGCTGAAAGATAATTTGGAGACCAAACATATGATTCTGAAGAAACATAAGGTAACCTAAGATGCGTATGAATATTTGATTTTTTTTTGGTTCTGCTTGAGTCGCAGCTAATTACACACTTGAATTCGAATTCAGGTTGCTGTAAAAAAGAAAACGATCTTGGTTGGCCGAGTCCCTACCCATGCTGGTATAGCAGATATCATTGATTTCTTCAAAGATGTTGGCCAAGTTGTTCGCGTTCAACGTATTGTGAAACCCTGGCTGAAGGCGAATACTAGAATTGCCTTTGTTAAGTTTGCTTCTTCTAACGAAGCAGAGAAGGTGAGAGAAAGAGAGTAGACCAGTGTATGAAACAATCATTTAACGAAGGTTGCTGATTAAATCTTGTTAATATTGTAGGCTGCCCAAAAGCTTGAAAATTTGCAGATTTTTGGTCAGATTATTGCATCTTACCGTCCTTCACGACTCAAGTAAATTCAATTTACTTAATTAATATTTTACCTGATTGTATTACACACGACTTAACTCTACTATTGTTTCTTTTTAGGTATTGCAAAGATCACATAGTCTGGTAAGAACTTTGATTATTTAGCCTTTTAGTGTTACATGCAGAAATTACAGGTTTTTTTTTTGTTGATATTATAGGAACAAAGATTACCTTCTAGGAAAAGAAGATGAGACACCTTCCAATTTTGTTGAGGTACCTCTTCCTGTTATCTTCATGATATGCCACAAATCTTCTGACGAGACTGCTACGTTTTGTTAAGTCAAAGTTTTCTACTTAAGAGTCGGCCCTCTTTCCTGTTAATTGCAGAGTGTTCTCTTTGTTTCCAATCTCTCTCCTCAGACTAAAATATTTCATATGTAAGATTACCACCTTTAATTCTCCGCTTCCATTGCCTGATAATTTGGATTACTTGAGCCTTAACTCTCCTCTCCGCTTTTTTTACAGCATCGATTACTTCAGTTATGTTGGAGAAGTGGTTACTGTTCGACTTATTGTAAATCCCGAGGGTAGGCATGTGGGCTATGGCTTTGTTGAGTTTGATTCTGCCGATGCAGCACATAATGCGCTCGAACTTATGAATGGTGAATACTTGCTCGATCACATGGTTTTTCTTGATGTGGCTAAGCTACCTCCGTACCGTCTTCTACACCAGTAAGTTTACTTTCCGTTTTATGGAAATTTGTTTCTCTAATTTATATTTTGCTAGAGTTTTAACATCATTATATATTTTTTTTGTTAATTAGGTACAACCTTGCAGAGAAGCTCTGGTAAGGGATTTAATGGTGAAGTTTTTTTCTTTTGTAAACATGGATACATCACTTTGTTCTCTCGAAATTTCAGTTACGAAGACTATCTTCGACGAGCGATCACAAAAGGAAGACTTGATGAAACTTCCTATGAAGAAGAAGAAGGCCTTGATGGAACTCCAAGTTTTGTTGAGGTACTTAAAAGAAACATTTAGCGTTTATTAACATATCTTTCGCTAATAAGTCTAAAGAGATGAAGCTTTAGATTGGCTACTTTTTTGTGTGTGTATTCTCCTTAGAATCGTGGTAACACACTTGGCTTTTAAATTCAGGCAGCTGCTGTAAGACGTAAGACTATATCTGTCGGCAATCTCCCTTGCCCAACTGTAATACGAGATATGTAAGTAGCATCTTTAAATTTCCTCTTCCGTTCTTGGAGCAAGTTTTTTTTCATGACTAATATTTTATCCTCCTTTTTGACAGCATCGATTTATACAAAGATGTTGGACAAGTTGTTCATGTTCGACTTGTTACAGACTGCGAGGGCAACCAAAATGGCATGGGCTATATTGAGTTTGCTTCTGCTAAAGAAGCAGAGAAGGTGAGCCGTAGTGACTTAATTTTTTTTTTTAAAGTGTACTTTGAAAGTACCACCATTGCTGATTATGTCTTTTATATTGTAGGCGATGAAAGAGAAGTATTTGCATGGTCAAAAATTGTATCCTTATCCGGCTGAGGAATTTCCAAACCTTCCGCGTCCCAAGTAAATCAACATGTAACTCATTGATAAAAATATTTTACGTCACTGCAGAAGACTAACATTTTTTTTGGTTTTTTAATTAGGTATTGCATCGATCACAATGTTTGGTAAGAGATTTAACTATTTGTAATTTAAACTGAAAGTTCTAGGTACATATTTGAGCACATTGTTTTTTTTTTTTTTTTTTTTTTTATCTTCCAGGTACGAAGATCAACTTGGACGAGAAAACCGTTTGATCGATGAGGAATTGGAGGAAGGATTTGGTGAAACTCATGATTTTGCCGAGGAAGTAGCATTAAGAAAAAAGACACTCTTTGTTTACAATCTCTCTCCCAACGTAACAACATGTCAGATGTAAGTAGCAGCACTTTGAATTTCCTCTGGAGTTAGCTTTTTCTGACTGATATTTTGCCTTGCAGCTCTGCTTACTACAAAAATGTTGGAGAAGTTTGCCGTGTTCGACTTGTTGTAAACCGCGAGGGTGAGCATGTGGGCTGTGGCTTTGTTGAGTTTGCTTCTGCTGTCGAAGCAAAGAAGGCGCTGCTGTACGAGAGTAGAGCTCTGAATATTCATATCATTTCTGACGTGGTTGAGATGTCTCCATACCCTATCCGACCCAAGTAAATTGATTTATTTGTTTCTCCAGTTTGTTTGCTAAATAATGTCGTTACATAAAAGACTGATGCTAATAGTCTTTGTTGATTAGGTACAACCTTGCAGAGAAGCTCTGGTAAGGGATTTGATCATTTTACTATTTGCCTTTTGAGTTTCTTTATCCACAGCACACTGGTTCCGTTGGTATACATGGAGAGATAACGAGACTGCTTTTTCAATATTCCAGGAGGAACGAAGAATACCTTCTACCAGTAAGCCTTCCGATAGAAGGAGATTATTTGGAGAAACCGGAGGTGACTAAATTATTCTGCGGTAAGAGGATAACCTTCTCTGACGATGACTGATGGAAGAAGATGAAGAAGCTATCTGGTGTTTTTTAACTTGTGATACATTTCAACTTGATGTTCTAGTTTAGTTATTGTGTTGAGTCTATGTTAAAATATGCTTTAACCTGTGATGTTTTGTTAGATTCAATCTTTCGCATCTTTCACCAAAGTGAAAAAGACCAGTGGTAGAATCATTTATATTAGTTTAATGGCTTAGTCTTATATTTTATGAGCACATTTGCTATAACAAAATAAAATATATATTTTTACGAACTATAGTACAAACATGTAGGAAATAATTATGTGAAGATTAGATTATGAGATCACAAATCAAATTATACACGCAAGTTAACACATTCATTCTAAGTCTAAACATAACTAACTAGTGGTGTGCCTGCGAAATTTGGTGGTTATTTATGTTGACGTGTGTGTGTGTTTTTTTTTTTTTTTGCTTAAGATGTGTGTGTGTATGTTAGTAAACGTGTATATATATGTCAAAGACCCCAATATCTACGTAGTGTTTATAATCTTATGAGGACTTTAATATGCTTACGTAATCGTTTATCTTACTGGATATACAAATTGTGGTTTAGTAATAAAATCGATAAAAAAAAAAGCACTCAAAACGTTTTTGATAGGTCCTTGGATAGGTCCTTACCCGTTTTTGACTTTTGTAGAATATCCTATTAACCAGCGGTTCTTACCGGTTATGGATTAGATCTACTGTCAAAGGTCTGCTATTTTTTAAAAATATTCACCCTTCTGTCTTTACTCACCAGGTCTTAGAACGTCGTGTAATATTACCCTTCGAGTTCTTCCCCCGACTCGGGTCAGAGGGACCGCCGCCGCTTCTCCTTCCCGCCGGAAACCTTTATGACAACAATACGACAACCTTACCAACCTACTGGCAGACAACCAGACCTTGGATGACTCCTTCACAGTTTGGACCGTTGGACTACTAAGCCTCCTCCCTTCCAACAGACTGCTGTCCTGAAGCTTACCGGTGTCTACTCCTCATATAACCTTTTTAGTATTAGATAGATTAAAATCAATTAAACCCAATTGTATAGTTTTTACCATATTAATTTTTACTTTGGATATTTGGCATGGATTAACATAAACATGGTGATGTTATTGATATATTCTCGTACATTGCATGTTTTCCACTATATTATATGATGGTTATTGTAACTGACAAACTTTTTTCACTTACCAAATAAAATTGTATACTAGTTCATCACTTTGTAAAGTTTGGTTCTGAAAAGGTTGGTAATTAACATAATTTTTGTATCAATTAAAAAAACTAAAAAGAGATCTACTTCGGATTCTTTTAAAAAATATTATATTTTACAAATCTCTTTTATTTCTATAAAAACTTTAAAAACATTCTATTAATGATACATGTCACATTTCAAATGTCACAATATCTTTCTTTTCTTTTTTTTTTTGCTAAAAATGTTAATATCATGATGATGTTCAGATTTTACAATAAGTACAATCTAGATAATACTCTTTCTCAAATGTTACAACATTTTCAAATAATATAAGAAGGATTTTTTTATAAAAAAATTCAATCTATATACACATATTTATTAGTTTAAAGAAATAGATAATCTTGTATATTTGGAGATTATACATGTGCTATGGACTTTATACACATTACATGTAATATTTGGAATGGTTCGGTTCAATATTCTAAAATACTTTTGTTTTCTAAAATATTAACTAAATCCTGAAAAACGTATGTTTCTATTATTACATATCATAAAAAGAGTCATCCGGCAGAAATCGTTATAGATATTGTTGGCATATTATCTAATCTATTAATTTAGAATCCTATTTGAAATTAGTGTGACATTTTAAATTTGGACCTATAAAATATGTCTTACATACAATTTTATATGATAACCAGTATACTTAAATTAAACCAATCTATCTTATTAAAATAAAAGTATTTTAACTTTTTGTTTGGCAACATAGATAGCAGTTAAAAAATATATAGTGTTGTTTGGAAACATGGATAGCAGCAAATTAGAAAAAAAATTAATGGACTTATGCTATTAAAAAAATTGGAAGTCCATTACATTATATTAAAAAGTAATAGACTTATGTTAATTGATATACACATTCAAATCAAAATAATAATTTAAAATTGATTTATATCAAAAATTCATTAAAAAATATACATATATTCAAAAATTGATTTTTACTAACATATTTTCTAATAACCATTATAAAAATGTTTTCAATATATATAAGAAAAATACAATACAAAGCTCAATTTCAAACACCAGCTTAAATTATGGTTTTTATATTTCACACTGAAATTTAAAAATATATGTGATTATTTATATGATTGTACGTATAAAATATTATTAATTATAAGATTACTTATTTGATGGTACGTATAAAATACGATTAATTATATGATAACACATATTTTTATAACCTATGATGACACATATCTTTATATATAAAGTAAGCTTTGGATCCCTCCTAGGCCATCCACATAGGCGGACACGTCATCAATTAGAAAATATTGAGGGCGACACATGTCCTTTTTAATGAAACGCATCGTTTCTTCTTTTCTCTATCATCCCGAACATTTTTGTTCTGCGTTTCTCATCGATAGCGATGACGTTCCAGTTCCGTAATGGGGCGTTGTGATTTCTACGCCTTAAATCTTATTGTCTTTAATCTCATTAAACTAGACGCCCGCTATGATAGCTTCAGTTGCGTTGTTCAGTCGACGATTTCGTGTATAAATAGGTTCGTATCTCACTTCTTCGAATGGTGGTGAAGATTCCGCCGGCAGTCGAAAGCTCCTGGAAAGATGTCTCCGGCGGAGGCTGCGGTTTCGCAATGGCTACCTCAGGTTCGTCCAAACTCTTATCTAGGTTTCATAGAACGATTCATCAGTTTACAATTGATAGTTCAATCGGAATGAGATGGTTTTGTATTTGATTACTCGAGTGTTAATCAGAATCCGGGAAGCTGATCACATGCGGCTCGACGGATGATCTAGGTCAAATCTATGTCACATCAGGAAAGCACTGTGTAAGCTTTTCACTAACCTTTCTTCGTTGATTGTGTTCAGAACACAGTGTTCTAATTTGATATTGTTCTATGATTATGAGTTTTAGTCGAGTTACTCTTTCATAGGAGACTCCCGAGCCGTTTCCTCTGCCTCCGGAGGTTTGTGTACAGAAAGCTGAAGCTGGATGGGATCATTGTGTGGCGGTAACAGGTGACTTTCTTGATGTTTAGTTAGCTTTGACCACATTTGCGTAAAAGTTTGTTAATTTGATTTGTTTGGTTTGCATATAGAGAGCCATGAAGTTTATACATGGGGATGGAAGGAATGTATACCAACTGGAAGAGTGTTTGGACAAGTGGAAGGAGATTCGTGTGAAATGAACACCTCATTCTCTGCAGAGCAAGGTTAATCTCTTTTGCATGTTAAAATATCTCATGTAATGACTGGTCTTATATCTCATGTTCCAAGTGCTTCCAGAAGTTTCAACGCAGGTTCTCATCTTCCACCAGTGCATCATGTAATGATGTAACACTGTTGGGATTGTAAGGTAGTCCATGTTGAACACATTTCCATTCACTCTCTCTAAGTAATTTAAACCAATCTCATTCCCATACGTTATAACAAGTTATTGGGTGTGTGGGTATTAATGGTGAGATGAACAAACTGACAAAGCCTTTCTACTGCTGCAGTTTCTCAAGCGATGGTTGCAGATACTAATTCCCTTTCTTCTCTCTTTGTTGCTTTATTAGAGACCTTAGTCCATGTACTTAAACCTATTTGACATATAAGACGCATGGCTGGCAAACCAAATAACCTTAACCTTTCATGCCAAGCTCTCTAAGTTCAGACTTTTCATCAAACCATAAATCATTCACCCTAGCTCTGATATTAGATTAGAACCAACGCCAATTCCTACTTTTGATGGACAGGTAAGCGTACTCACTTACAACTGACGTGCTCTTCCTCTTAACATGTCAAACTGATCTTCACACAAACTCATTCGCAGGTAGGTAATGACAACTCGGGCAATGATATGCCAGGTTCTGGAGCTGTTAAAAAACTTACACCACTGATGGTGTAAAGTGTGAACAGTTGTGTCGCTCTGAACATCGTTGGCATCGGTACTATTGCTATTATTACATAGTATAAGTTAGTGAAAACCATGTAAATCTTCAAGAGTATAGGAGTTTTAAACACTGTTGTGGACTTTAGCTGATGCTCTACTACCACTTTTTAAAAAGAATCCTCTAGACAAAAGTATTCTACCTCTTTCGGTCATGCTAATTATTGCATCTGATTCTTTTTCCTTCTCGATTTTTTGTACACAGCAAGGCAACTGCGTTTGTACGGCAACTACGTTTGCTCTTTTTTAGAAATGTCCATGGGATCTCTGATTTTCTACACATATATATCTGATACTTCAGTGCTTTTATTTTAAAAAAAAAACTTTTGTACGTTGCCAGGCAAACTACGTACTTTTCTTAAAAGTGTCAATGTGATTTCAGATTTTCTACTCTCTTATATATATATAGGATCCTATAAGTGCTACTGGATATTTTAATAATTTTCGTACACTGCAAGGCAACTACATTTGCTCTTATAAGTGCAAATTAAACTTCATCAGAAATACCATTAGTCATTGAGTGGTTACGTAAGAATAGACCCAAGCTTCATAACCCTGTCAAAATTTCGTAACAATTAAATTAAAAACATTTTCCTGGATCAAGACCCATCCATCTCTTTCTCTAGCTATGGTGAAAAAAACCTTGCTGAAATAGGTGAATATGTAAGTGATCAATCAAAAAAGATTTACTGTTGGCTGAGGAAGAAGTTCTTTGCGTAACAACAAATCTTTTGATACAAAACATAGAAGAAACACATCAAAATAGAAACAAATGTATTTTTTTTTGGAAAAACTATAGAAATAGAAGCAGTTGTTAAACATTAAATTTAACCAAGATAAAATTTCCTTGCGCAGGCCAACCCCTAGGATAAACAAAAAAAATTGTGAAATATGACAACAACAATAATAGTAGAAATCAAACTAAATACTCAAAACAAAACATATCAAAATATTTACAGCTACAAAATAAAAACAGCCCATTAAATTTTAACATTATATTATGAAATTTAATTAACCGTAACGAAAAATCAAATATCAAACAATTTTAACCATAAAAGTCGATAAACATAATAAGAAAAATCAAAGAAACAACATTCAAAATGATATATAGTAAAAAAATTAATAATAAACATAAATTTTAAAAAATATTTAATGTTTCATAGTGTTTAGTAATTTAAAAATCTATGTGTCTTATTGATATCATTAAACTAAAATAAAAATTAAGAGAAATTAAATAATTCTGTTTTTAATAAATATTATAATTAGACAAGCTTATAATTGCCAATATGGATTTTGAAATACATAGATAAGTTTTTTCAAAAATAGATTATGAGTCCTATTGGGATTTTTGGTTAAAAGTAAATATATATTACTATTTTATTATTCGTCCGCCCGTAGGACGGGTTTACCCTAGTAGGATATATAATAGTGATTAGGGGTGGACGTTCGTTTTCGTTTTCGGGTCTGTTTGGGATTTTGTGTTCGGTTCAGATCTTTGAGGATTCGGTTCGGATTTGGATAACCAATTTAAATAATTTTTAAAAAGTTAAATTATTATATTCTTTAATTTTTAAAAAAATTATAAACAATAGAATATATTACATATAAATTTGAATAACATATGTCATAGTACCTAACTTAACATATAAATTGGTTTGGTTTAAATATTTGTATAGAGAATTAATAATTATTTAAGTATTTTTGGATTTTTGAGATACTTTAACTATTTTATATATTTACGTTTGATTATTTGTATATATTTTCAAATAATTAAACGAACTTAAAAGTATCATATATATATTCTGGATGTTTTTATATATATATATTAACTCTAAAAATAAATAATATATAAATATATAAATCTGTTTTGGATATCCAAAATACTTCGGTTCGGATTGGATTAGGTTTCAGTTATTCAAATACCAAAATTTTGAATAATTCGGATATTTAATCAATTTTGGTTTGCATTTGATAATACTTATTCGGATTGGGATCGGTTCGGTTATTCGAATTCGAGTTTTTTTGTCCAGCCCTAAATAATGACATAAAAAATAAATAGCATCATGTTTTTTAAAAAATACACCCGCGCGTCCGCACGGGTTAAAATCTAGTATGCAATTATACCATCATTTATAACTTCATTTAATCAAAATCTAAACCGACTTGAACTGATTATAGTTATTTAATAGAATATAATATTACAAACCTATGTTAATATTCTATACCTGACTTTTAAACATACGTCTACTTTATAATATAAACATGTTTCATTTGTTAGGAAATGTAAATTACGTAAATTAAACTGTATGCCGCTTTAGATATAGTCATACGTACATCCATTTGTTCAAAACGGATTAAGAACAAACTTGTACATTTTTTAGAGTTTTTTTAATGGTACCTAAGGTAACAGTGTTTGGAAATAGTTTTTCTAATGTTGTCGAACATCAATAGTAATTGGTTAGAACAAAAGTGTGTTCTTCATTGTGTTTATATCTAAGATTTGTCTGGAAAATAATAACACAATTCTATATGCATATCAAATGATTCAAATCCCTATTTGTTCAATGTATTTGATGTTTTTGTGTTTAATATACTCTAGCTCGGATATTTTGATATTTGAGGATTTCAGTGTTCAATGAGTGTTTTTTCATTGTGAGATCATATTTTCCTAATGATGTCGACGTGCCTTAGCTTGGGTTGTATGAAAGTATGAAACCATGTTTGAACACAGTTCTATAACTTGCCAGTTCATGATTAAACCATTTTTACTATTTAACTAACCAAGTTAATTACATAGTTTAAACACATTTTACAAATTCCGAACTGACAATATTATGTAGTTCCACAAAATATTTGAGAGGAGCGAGACCCCGAGTCGTCCGGTTCGGTGTCCGGATCAGGTCCTAAGTCGACAATCTGAGGACCTAAGTGCAAACTAACGATAGCGAAGCGTCAATGCCCAAGGGAATGGAATGAGAGGAGCGAGACCTCAGTTGCCGCAAACTCCAAGAAAGAAAGGTGGCTCAAACCTTGTAACATAAATTCTAATAAATATATAAATAAATACTTTAAATATATATAAAAAAAAACTGAAAATAGTTTTAAACCTAATTTTTGATTTTCAAAATAAATATTTGAAAAAAATTAAAAAAAATTATCGAAAAATTCAAAATTTTGTTTTTTTATAAAAAAGTTCGAATTTGAAAAAGTATAATTCGAAAATTATTTGTTTTTATTTATTTATTTAAATAATGATTTATTATATATATATATAGAGAACAATGGTATAAGAGCATTTTGCCACTTACTGAAGAAGATATTTTCGAAAATGTCCCTTTGATGGTGGTAAAGATGAAAAGTGATACCATGAAAGTGGTAAACATAAAATTTCCCATTGAATATACATTTAAATACATATGATACTACAGAAACAATTATAAAAACGGTTTTTAATATATTTATATTAGTAGTGAATACAATAAATCATAGATTCTAGAAAACTAATTAATGTAAACCTAATAATATTAATTAAGTTCACTCATTCACTCTATATATATATATATATATATATATATTCTAAAATGTTTCAAATGAATGCAAAACAGTCAAATATATAATTTTAAAAAATTTCATCATTTTCCAATGACAATGTGATGTCACAGGCCCCCAAAATCTCAGGACCGGCCCTGTAGATAAGTTTTCACTTTTAGAAATGATTAAAATATTTTTATATTTTAAAACATCCACTATATATTAATTGAGAAGTCACTTAAGTGATTTCTACAACGTGTCGTTCATATGAGAGCTTTCCAATTAATTGTTATAATTTGATTGGTTGATGGTGTTTTATTTATTTATTTATCTAATTAAAGTTTTAAAAGTAAACTAAGCCTAGAATTACCTAATCTAATATATGTTTCCAAACATACAATTAAACATCTTAGATATAGATGAATTAATATAATTTATTTATATAAAAAATTAAATATCATAGATTACATTATATAAATTGATAATATACATTTAAATACATATGATACTACATAAACAATTATAAAAACGGTTTTTAATATATTTATATTAGTAGTGAATATAATAAGTCATAGATTCCAGAAAACTAATTAATGTAAACCTAATAATATTAATTAAACTCATTCATTCACTCTCTCCCTCTATATATATATATACTCTCTCTCTATATATATATACATATATTATAAAATGTTTCAAATGAATGAAAAATAGTCAAATATATAATTAAAAAATTCTCATCATTTTCCAATGACAATGTGATGTCATGGATAAGTTTTCACTTTTAGAAATGATTAAAATATTTTTATATTTTAAAACATAAAAATTATATGGTAAGTCATTTAAAATTATATTAATCAAAAATATTATTTAATTCATCTATTGATATAAACAGATGAATTAAAATTAGTATACGGTAAGTCGCTTAAAATTATTAGATAGTACGTCGTTAAAATTAAATTAATCAAAGTATTTTTCACATGTTTTTCGTAGAGTTAATACTCTATTAAAATAATTCATTTAGCTTTGATTATAATAAAATTAGCATGGTTGTTTTGAATAGTAAAAATGTAAAGGAGACATAAATAAAAACAGGAGGGAAGAATAATAAAATATGTTTGTTGCGTTCTTGGTTTTTTAATATTCTTATGTATTTAATTTTATTTGTCTGTCGAGAAGCATGTATTTTTTGTGTTACTATAAATGTGAACTAATTAGTTTTATGTGTTTTAAAAACATTGTGATAAATTGAGTAAGAAATATCAATAAAAATGACATATTTTACAATTGTTAAAGTCAAAGATAGAAAATATAATGTAAATTGCAAGTAGGATAAAATTATTTAAAAATAATGAGATGTATGTTTTTCGGTATAATAAACTTTTAAAATGTACAATATTGGATCTCACATTAATATTAAGTATATATGCCTAAAATAATAACATTTTGTTATTTAAAAATTTGAAAAATATTTTTTTTATTAATTAATCAGATTTATTTAAAATGGGTATGTCTTAAAGGAAGAAATGGTTTGCTTAACCCATTTAAGTTTAATGTTAAACACTAAATAAAAAATGAGTGAGAAAGTGTGATTTGTGATTTGACAAAATTATGAGAGAAATTACTTAGACTACCATTTTCCTAATACATGTTTTCATGTGTACACTAACCAAATTTATCCTTGGTTTTAAAGAGATAAATCATACTATATATTAAATGAGAATATGTTAAGTTTTTTTAAGAAATAGTTATAATTTGATTGGTTGTTGACGTTTATTAATTATTTATTTTAATCTGATCTAAAAATAAAAGGTAACTATATAACTAATTAATATAAATTACGAAATGACACATGTAATATTACAAATAATAATTTATGGTAACTAATTGGAGAAATAATATATATGTTTTATCAACTATTTATATATAATTAAATAAAATACTTTTAACTTTTGTATTGAAATATATTATTATATAAAAGAATTAGATTTGTAGGTAAAACAGTATTAGAACTTTTTATGTTTTCTAAAGTCCACACAAAACATTTACAAAATATCTTCATGAGAAAAGCGTCCGATCATTGTATTGGTTATACACAAAAAACTCTCTTTTTTATTTCTTGAAAGCTAGAGTATTTCTGATTTTTTCACGTGTTAAAATAATGTAATTTACGATATATAAAGCTAGAGCACTCCTTATATTATTATTCAAATATTATAACATTGTAAAATAGTATATATATTTTTATATAATATAATTACTCGTAAAATTACGGGCAAACACCTAGTTATGATTTAAATTCCTTAATTTTAATTAGTTTTAAAAAATAGAGTCAAATATGAAAATGAACCGAACAAAACTGCTTTTATGTAAGCTTTTTTAAAAAAAAAAAAAAAAAAACTGTTTTTATGTTAAAAATCCTGGAACATTCTAGAAAACCTCCGAAAAGGTGGATGCGCTACAAACTTACACGTACCCAATGAAAAGAAATTTAAATTTTGAAAATTAATAATTAATCTTTAACGAAGAATAATAAATGTGTAGTTTCATTAATGTTTTCGTGTAAAAAAACAAAAAAAAAAAAAAGATTACGAAAGGAGCATCGTCCTCTCTCAGTGGTCACTCGCTGCCTTTGATTGTCTACTTATAAACCCTACCTTTTTATAAACCCTAGCTTGCCTTCGCGTTTAGTATACTGTGCTCACGAACGGTTCGTTCTCTCGCGTCGCCAGAGATGGCAGCTGACTCGGCGAATCGTTGCCGCCGATTTCCCTCCGACGAGACCGGCCTTATTTCGTTCTCGTCTTCAGATCTCTTCTCTCAACGCGGCGTACGCTCCGACCGTGGTCTCCGTCACTTTTATCTACTCCTTGGCTCGGGAATCGCTCCGATTGGCAGATATGATGGCTCCTCCGGAAAGCTAGGGTTTGAGGCCTGGTCCGATTCGCAGCTTCAGGCTATCCTTCTACTCTCACAATATCTATTAGGTACTGAATAGCTCTAAATCGAGGTTTAGGTCGGTATTAGTTGATTTTACCTGCCGATTGATTGATTGTACTCTTATCTCCCACTCGCTGAGCTTTGGTATATGATTATTTTGTCAAAAATTCGTTGAAATGTTTGAAGTAAACAATGATGGCCTCGAATAATGTTCCCTTACTGTTTTTTTTTTCAGCGGACCAAGTCGAACCTATAGCTCTGGGTGTTATCCAGGAGGTGATGGAGTTCTCTCCCAGCTTCTTGGAGAAGTCGAACTTTACACAAAATGATCCGAACATGGAGGTTTGTTTGTTTATTCTATTTATATTTCCCGCATTATCCTACTTTATAACTCGGGATTGATATAGCCCAATCCTGTTAACGGCCCCACTCAAATTGAAAATTTTCCTATTGTTTTTTATCTATGTATAAATTCAAAACTAAGCTAAAATACCCCCACCACAAATATTTGGGCCCTAAGCTGTTGCTTACTTGACCTATATGCTATGGGCCGGGTTATCATCGTTGAAGCTTGATGTCAGTTTCCCTTTGTGCAATTAAGTCACACAAACTCACCAGCATGGCTTCTGTTTAACCTTTCCATGACGGGTATAGACGTAGAATGCGTTAAGTAACCTCTCCAAATGCTTGTTTTGATTCAGATTAACATGGAAATGCTTTTGGAGATTGCTTCGTTTGATGGAAGTGATATATTGCCACCTGTCTCTCCTGCTGAAGCTTCAGAACTGTGGTCAACATTTGTGACTTTCCAAGGTAATGATTGTTGCTACCAATCCACTCAGCAGTATCTTGTTATCTTACTTCAGATTTATTTATCTGCTGATATTAATACCTTTTGACCGTATCAAGCAGTGGGCAGGTTCTCAAATGAAGAGAAGCCAGTTGACCGGCTTCTTATTTTCCTGATGTCTGAATGCATTGAATCTGTTACCCAGACTCATTCAGTAGGCAAGCCCTCTTTCCACGTGAATCCCCTGTCTCGCCACCTGGCAGTTGCTCACATTGGCTTTGTTTGTTGTCTGATTATGGTCTGCAAAGAGCTTTTTCAACTACCAAGTGTGTTAGATGAGAAGACCATCGATCATACTTTCCTTGATAAATTGTCATTTTGCTTAAGAATTCTGAAGCTGCTGGGAAGACTTTCCAAAGATGTTCAATGTATCGAAAACGACAGGACATTGTTACAAGCGGTAGCTACGTTCACAGATGCTTTTCCTAAGCTGTTCAGGGTTTTCTCCGACTACCCTGACCACACTTCTACAGAGGGTGATATTGATAGTCTTTCTCTAGGGCTGGTGGATGGATTTCTTAATCTTGTCCAGATTTCTCATGACGAGGAACCCCTGTTTGGAAACTTGTTCTCTGAGGGTAGCCGTTCTCTGTGTTCCATAGAACCAAACGATCAACCACCCGTTGCTGTCAGCAGCAGTTTACCACTGCAAGCTGCAAAGGAACTGTTGAACTTCCTTAGAGTGTGCATTTTCGGTAAGCAATGGGTTCATAGGATGTACGAAGGTGGATGCAAAAAGCTTGACATTGGTCACATGGATATCCTGCTCAATATAGTAGGCTGCAGTACTGAAGACAAGGCCTCTGATGGTGGTTGCATGCTCCAAGATGAAGGGAAACCTGGACGTGTTACCTTGGAGCTGTTACTTAATCTCTTAAGTGGTCGTGCTCTGTCTGATTCTCGTGAGTCCTACCTTTTTCAGAAAATTCTTGCTGTTGAAAATGGTGAGTTCGAGTATGGAGTTGGTAAGAATATGGAGTTTAGAGACATTCTGGTTGGTGTTTTAAATCATCTCCAAGCTGCACCTGAGAAGGCGGTCGAGGATTTGGGTTGGGATTTTATCCGTGAAGGATCGTGGCTCTCTCTTCTGTTGTATTTCATCAATGGTGGCTTATGGGGTTATTGCAAGAAAAAGGAGTGCACATCTGTCAATGCCAAGTATATTGCTACCGCCGATGGCATTCGCTCCTACTTGATGGAAATTTATGCCCTCGTAGAGTTGCTGAGAGTGCTTTCATCGCTGGTTAGCAAGTATTTACAAGTGCATAGGAAAGCTTTCCTTGCAACTTTCAGTACTTTGAATCACCATGGCCACAGTTCGCCATCTCTACTACTTCTCAAGCATACTCTATTTGGTAAAAGTCTTCAAGCTGATGAATATGTGAAGATTGGTGACAATTCCCTTCATCTTCAATGCATGTTTTATCCATCGAAACTGGATGCTCTGGGTGATGATGGAAGAGGTCCGGTTGTTTTATGCGGATTTATGGTAAATGGGTTGCAGATCTTTGTGAAAACTCTAACGGGTAAGACGATAACCCTAGAGGTCGAATTGTCCGACACGATCGACAATGTCAAGGCCAAAATTCAGGACAAGGAAGGGAGCCCACCGGACCAGCAGCGTCTGATCTTTGCCGGGAAGCAGTTGGAAGACGGGAGGACACTCGCAGACTACAACATCCAGAAGGAGTCGACACTTCACTTGGTTCTGCGTCTGAGAGGAGGAGGAAAGATTAAGAGGAAGAAGACACTCTTCATTACCGGTCTCAATGCCAAAACTGGACCAAGAGCTATGTAATGATCATCTTTATTTTCCTATTGAGCAAGTTTTTTCATAACCTGCTGATATGTTATCCTCCACTTTTACAGCCTCAAGTTCTTCGAGGATGCTGGAGAAGAAGTTGTTCGTGTTCAATTTTTAATAGACCACAGGCAGAGAAGGCGCGGATGCGCTTTTGTGTTTTTTGCTTCGGCTAAGGAAGCAAAGAATGTGAGAGCTCTTTATTTTAATAATAAAAAGTTTATTAAACTAATTGCTGACAAAATCTTTTGTTATTATTGTAGGCGCGGGAATTGATGAAGAATGGCGTAGAATTGGACGGGAACATGATATATATTGCCGCCCGAGCTACTCTCCCTGAAGGCGCTGGAAAGTATTGGTTAGATTACACGGTTTGGTAAGGAATTTAATTATTTGCCCCCTTTTGAGTGTTACAACTATATTTACATGGACTGATAACAGGTTTTTACAGTTACGGTACTGTGGCTGAATCGACACAGAATGAGAATATACTCATTGTTTCCAATCTCTCTCCCCAGACTAAAGTGTCTCATATGTAAGTGCCACTTTTAAATTTTCACTCGTGTTTTGTAACAAAATTTTTTCATACCTGATATTCTATCTTCCACTTTTACAGTATCGATTTCTTCGGAAGTGTGGGATATGTTGTTACTGCTCAAATAATTGTAAACTCCAAGGGTAAGCGTGTGGGCTACGCCTTTGTTGAGTTCGCGGATCCTTGTACAGCAAACATGGTAAGAGTTTTTTGGAAAGTAATGATTAGATCTTTAATAATTTGGAAACTAATGACTTTATATTTTATATTGTAGGCGTTGAAAACGAAACATTGTCTATATTTGCTTGATCATAAGGTTTTCCTAGCTACAACGTCGTCACTTACAGGCCGTCCCCAACCTTTCCTTGTAGACAAACTCTGGTAAGAGATTTAACTATCAAGAGCACTTTGGGTGAGGTGAATTTTAATATTTGATTACTTTTTCAATATTGCAGGAACGACTACTTTCTGACAAAGGATGAAAACACGCTCTCTGTCACCAACCTCTCTTGCGATACTGAAATAGAAGATATGTAAGTATTTCCTCTTCCTTTCTTGGAACAAAGTTTTTCATGACTAATACTTGTATCCTACATTTTAACAGCATCGATTTCTTCAATGATGATGCACGAGTTGTTCAAGTTCAATTTTGTATGGATTCCAGTGACAAGCGAATGGGCCAGTGTTTGTTGAGTTTGCTTCCGCTGAAGAGGCAAATCTGGTGAGAGCATTAATGAAAATTATTCAAGTAGCAAATTTGAAAGTATCATTGCTGATTGTCTTTTTATACTGTAGGTGTTGTACACGAAGCTTACTAAAACGTTGAACCATCAGAAAATTTCGCTTGCTTGGGCCGCTGATGTTCCACGCATTACGCCATATTGCCTCGTTCACAAGGTAAAGTACGAAGAAGAAGAAGAAGAAGAAGAAGAAGAAGAAGAAGAAGAAGAAGAAGAAGAAGAAGAAGAAGAAGAAGAAGAAGAAGAAGAAGAAGAAGAAGAAGGGTTTAATGAAACTTACACTGTTTATGATGAAGTAGACCAAAGAAGAAGGAGTATCTTCTTCTCCAATTTCCTTAGATCACAGCGACTATCTCATATGTGAGTCGGCAATTTTCTTCAGTTTTATTCTATAGACCTTGGAGAAAGTTTCTCATGACTGGTATCTTGTTGTTCACTTTTACAGCACCAACTTCTTCAAAGTTAGAAAGGATTCTGGAAAAAAAGGTACTGAAGATTTTAGAAAAGGTGAAGATTTTAGGGTTCGACTTGCTATAAACCTGAACGGGAATAGTCTCGGCTGTGGCATTATTGAGTTTGAGACTGCTGACAGAGCAAAGAAGGCGCTGCTGTACGAGAGTAGTCGTCTGAATATAATTTCTGACGTGGTTGAGATGTCTCCATACCCTATCCGACCCAAGTAAATTGATTTATTGTTTCTCCTGTTGTTTGCTATATAGCTTTAATGGCGTTACATAAAAGACTGATGCTAATAGTCTTTGTTGATTAGGTACAAGTACAACCGTGCAGAGAAGCTCTGGTAAGGGATTTGATCATTTTATTATTTGCCTTTTGAGTTTCTTTATCCACAGCACATTGGTTTAGAGCGTTTTTCTTTACATGGAGAGATAACAAACAAAAGGGGTTTTCAATTTTGCAGGAACAAATTTAACCTTCCACCAGAAATCCCTCCGGTCGTTAAACGGAAATATTCTCAGTTATCAGAGAGAAGGTCAGAGAAGAAAACCTTCTCTGATGATGACTGATGGAAGAAAGAGATGAAGAAACTATATTTCAACTTGATATTCTAGTTTAGTTATTTTGTGAATCTATGTTGAAATATGCTTTAAATTCTGATGTTTTGTTAGATTCAATCTTTAAAAGGACTAGCCAAAGCACTAAAACCACAAATGCCAATTAAAACCATGTCTTCTTAAGATTACAAACCAAATGAGCAATACCCTGCGATGACCTTCCACCAAATATGTGTAAGGAACGGGTTCACTTTCAGAGAGAGAGAGCAGGTAATGAAGAGCAGCCTGCCTTTTGAGAAGAATGGTTCTGACAAAAGCTCAAAATCAGAGGGAATCGAGCAGAGTTTCTTTCCTAACCTGGGTTTAGAGGAGAAGAGAAGACATTCAAGAAGAAAGAGACCGGTGGACATTTTTGCAGAAGTTGAAGATCCAAGAAAGTATTGAGAGTTTTCCCTCACTGTGTTTAGACTTCTGGCCTCATTATTGTAAGACCGTTTTTTTCGCGGGAAATTCAAGTGACATCGGAGAGTAATCCCGAATCTATCAGAAAGGCGAAGCTCAACATCGAACTAAATGTTAAGCCACAACACACAACAGTGTTACGTTTTTTCTTCTAGCAAATCAAAACAATGGTTACCTCAGAGACTCTTCTTTGAATAATAGCCGCTTGAGGGAAATCCAGTAGAAAGCAGAGACGAATCTTGTCGTCAAACCAAAACTCAAGTGATCCAGCTACTACCATGGAGACTTCTTACCACACTGAGGGCAGCGGGGGTTTGTGTTAATTATTTCAACACCAAGAACTGATCTAGATTTGATTTAATTCAACTCTAACACATTTCAAAAGAAGGTAGAAACACTAACCTTGATCCATGCTTGGATGCAATCCCACCAATTGATGTTCTCCTCTTTAACCTTCTCCTTTTGGTGATTTCCTTGATGGACAAGAAATCCCAAACCTTCCTTAATCTCTCCTTTTGATAAATATAATTGTTGTGTTGTGTTTTAGAGAGACTCGTTCTCTTACGTACAAGTAAAATAATGTACGGGTCACTTTTATAATAATCAAAGAGATGTGTGTCAATCAACACAACTCTCCGACACAACAATTGGACGCAACACTTCGTTATAATAACCGTATTAGTGCACCATAATGTATGATCATATATATTAAATCTTATGGTAATATATTCCATTATTATTACCTTTTACACATATGACCATGAGATTAAAGGCATTTATAAATATAAGGTAAAGTAGGAGGGTTATCAATACATCCGGATTCTAACTCTTTAATCGAAACCGATCCATCACGGTATCGTCTTTTATATTAGAATCTAAAATATTAATATGAACTTGAACTTTATATTAAACCAATAGATACATAGGTCACATAGAATATAAAATATTCTTACATTCTCCCACTTGACCTTTGTATCGACTTAAGGGTTCAATAACTTTAATGTGCACTTTTCTATTGAGTTCACTTGATCTTTACTAAAATTTGGATTGATCGAATCATGGCGGTTGTATGCCTTTAAACGACATAGTCCCTTCCATGTATCACAAATCAATTCTAATTTTATATCAATCCTTATATGAGAAAACTTTTATTTCTCCAACCATATGTTATCTACAAACCATAAGTGTATACACATACTTTAATTTTAACATAATAAATAAATCAGAAACATAACTTTATGTGAATTCTCAGTGTCAAATACATAATGAGCATCCCATAACTAAAATAGCAAAGCCTTATCTATAATACCCATACGTTCTACATGGCCATTGAACGCCTTGGGTGGTAAACCTTTAGTTAGCGGATCCGCTACCATCATGTCCGTTCTTATGTGCTCGAATGACACTCTCTGTTTCTGAATCTTCTTTAACAGACAAGTACTTTAACTCCATGTGCTTAGCACCCTTCGAGTACTTGTCGTTCTTCGAAAAGAAGACAGCTGCAGAATTATCGCAGTAAATTCTCAGCGGCTTGGCTATAGTGTCGACAATCCGAAGCCCTGCAGCCATAGTGCATGTATTGTGGCCTCAAAGCATGCCACAAATTCAGCCTCCATAGTGGAAGTAGCAATAACATACTGCTTTCCACTCTTCCATGATATTGCTCACCCAGCTAATAGGAACAAGTAGCCAAACGTCGATTTTCTGTTATCAACGCATCCGACACACCTTCTTTGCAGCTTTCCAGTGGTCCATTCCGGGATTACTTTGATATCGACCCAACATTCCAACAGCAAAGTTGATATCAGGTCGAGTACATATTTGAACATAGTTCAAACTCCCAACCACCGATGCATAGGGAAATTCTTTCCATTTTTTTACCCTCCAATTCATTTTTAGGACATTGCATTTTACTGGACTTGTCCCCCTTCTGAATTGGAGTTATTCCTGCAGAGCATTTCTCCATTTTATATCTCTTTAAGATCTTATTGATATATCTTTCCTGAGACAAACTTAACAGTTCTTGTGATCTATCACAAAATATTTCTATCCCGATCACATAAGATGCCTCACCCATATCACTCATTTCAAAGTTCTTAGAGAGATACTTTTTCACATCATGTAACATACCCATGTCATTTGCAGCAAGCAAAATATCATCAACATATAGGACTAAAATCACAAACTTACTCCCACTGATTTTAATGTAGATACATCGGTCAACAATGATCTCTACAAAACCATATGATGTGATGGTATCATTAAACTGTATATACCATTGTCGAGAAGCTTATTTTAGTCCATATATTGACTTTCTCAGCTTACACACCAAAATTTATTTTCCTGTGACCACAAATCCTTCTGGTTGGTCCATATATACTTCCTCCTCAAGATCTCCATTCAGAAAGGCGGTTTTCACATCCATCTGGTGAAGCTCAAGATCATAATGAGCCACCAAAGCCGAAACAATTCTAAGAGAATCCTTCTTTGAAACCGAGAGAAGGTCTCTTTATAGTCAATGCCATCTTTCTGGGTGAAACATTTAGCAACAAGGCAAGACTTGCGTCTTTCAGGTTTATCTTTCGAGTCACGTTTAGTCTTATAGACCCATTTACAACCAATGGTTTTGAAACCATCGGGCAACTCTACTAAGTCCCATACATGATTATCATCCATAGATTTCATTTCTTCTTTTGAGGCATCAAACCACTCTTCAGAATTGTCACTATCCATGGCCATTTTGAATGAGATCGGATCATCATCCATGCTTAAGTCACATTCATTTTCAATAGTGTCAACCACATAATCGTTTGAAATGGCAGATCTTCTTTCTCTTCCAGATCGCCTTAAAGGTATTTGTGGTTCACTATTCTCTTCTTGAATTATGACATGTTCATCAACAGTATTTTCAGCTAGTGGGATTGGCTCATCATTATGTTGTCCTATTGTGTCATTAGAGTCTGATGCAACAATAGGAACAACTACTTCAGGTGGAACTACAGGTGAAGGAACTTCAACCTGAACTTCATTAATGTCCACTTTTCATGGTCCTACTAGTTTCACTATTTTCAATCAACCTAACATTACCCGAATCAACTATTCTCGTACTATGGTTAAGCAATAAAATGTATACCCCTTTGATTTTTCAGGATAGCCAATGAAAAACCACTGACAGTCCTAGAATCAAGTTTCTTTTCATGTGGATTATATAGCCTTACTTCTACTGGACAACCCCACACACGTAGATATCTTAAACTAGGTTTCCTTCCTGTCCACAGCTCATAAGGAGTCTTAGGAACTGTCTTACTAGGAACCCGGTTCAGCACATACGTTGCAGTTCTTAATGCATATATCCACATAGAAAGGGGTAATGAGCAATTACTCAACATGCTCCTAACCATCTCTATTAAGGTACGGTTCCGCCTCTCAGCTACACCATTCTGCTGAGGAGTACCAGGCATTGTGTATTGTGCACATATGCCCCTACTTTCAAGTAATTTTGCAAATGGACCAGACATTGTCCACTTTCATCGAATTTTCCATAAAATTCACCACCTCTATCAGATCTCACTATTTTAACCTTTTTATCTAACTGTCTTTCCACCTCGTCAATGAATACCTCTAGGACATTCACAGACTTAGATTTTTCATGCAGTAGATAGGTATATCCATACCGCAAGTAATCATCAATAAATGTGATGAAATATTTTTTGCCACTCCATGAAGGAACATCAAAAAAGGCCACATATGTCGGTGTGTATTAACTCAAGAAGCTGAGTGCTTCTTGTGGCTGGTTTCTTTAAAGTATGTTTCGTCTGCTTACCCTTAATGCAGTCTATGCATACATCTAAGTCACTAAAATCTAACTGAGGAAGAATGTCATTCTTTATTAACCTCTTAATTCTTTCATTGGAAATATGACATAGTCGTTGATGCCACAAGAAAGCAGAACTTTCATTAATTGCGCTACGCTTAATGCCTCGACTTTCAACATAAATAGGGATTCAGAAAACTTTGCATCAAGGTTGAACTTATAAAGTGAATCAAATAAAATACCACTACCATAAAAGTAATCATTTCGGTACAATGAGAAAACACCATGTGCAACCTTAATACTAAAACCTAAATTGTCCAACCTACTAACAGAAACAAGATTTCTAGCACACTCAGGTACATAGAGACACCCTTCAAGATCCACATGACTTCCAGTGTCCAAGACCAATCTATACGTCCCAATTCCTTCTATTTGTGCCTTCATCCTGTTTCCCATGAACAAGTACTTTCAGGTCCTCTTATGGGTTGGATCCAACTGAATCCCTATTTAATATGAGACACGTGAATATTAGCACCAGAATCTAACCACCAAGTATTATTAGGAACTTCAACAAGATTCATTTCATAGCAAACAAAGCTGTAATCTTTTACCTTTCTTGTCGAACCATCCTTCCTTTTAGGACAATCCTTCTTGAAGTGTCCTACTTGCTTACAAAAGAAACACTTCTTTTCCTTCTGGATTTGACTTTGAGGTCCTTTCACGAAGTTTTTAACATTCCTTTTGCCCTTCCTACTTGATGTTCTTTTGCTGGTACTGACACTTCCAAGACCTACGAGGTTAGCAACTTGATCTTTCATCTTCCTTAGTCTCCCCTCTTCTTGAATTAGCATAGCCTTTAATTCCTTAAAGTTCCATTTATCCTTAATGGTGTTGTAATTCACCTGGAACTGGCTAAATTCAAGAGGTAGAAAGTTCATGATGAATTGGACCAAGAATTGCTCATGTACCTCCATACCCAAGGTCGTTAACTTTGCTGCCAGCAGATTAGACATGTGCGTAAATGATCATGGATTGGCTGAGACCAGTCAAACTTCTTTGTAGTTAGCTATTCATGAGATTCCTACAATCACTTGTCAGCCAATTCTATTCTGAACACTCCTTAATTGTCTCTAGAATTCCCGTGCTTTCTCTATCTTAGGCATTGAGGCTAATACTTTCTGCCATCGACAAACTCATAA